>NC_052332.1:41415174-41429262 GCF_016432855.1 Salvelinus namaycush
CAGACAGACAGACAGACAGACAGACAGACAGACAGACAGACAGACAGACAGACAGACAGAGCGAGACAGACAAACAGACAAACAGACAGACAGACAGACAGACAGACAGACAGACAGACAGACAGACAGACAGACAGATTAAATCATTATAGTCTATAAATTGTGAATAATATAGGCTGTGACTTACTTAAAATTAAATACAAAATTGAACGAAGAATGCCTTTTTAGGCTCATTAATCTACAGTGCCTTTTTGAATTCATTTTTAGAAACATGAGTTTGGCCAGTGTCTGTGGCTTCAGGCTCATAAGATGGTGCCTGGAGAGCCAGCCAGCAGCAGAGAATATCCTCTCAGTGCTTGCAGAGCCACTGGGGATGCTAAACATCCTTCGGGCCAGGCTGGGCAGAGATGCAGAGTTGTTTTTTTTTGTGTTTTTTTTTTCGTATGTAGGCCTAAAGGATTTTATGTAAAATAACCCGATCTAAACGGAAAGCTCCTTGAAAGAGGGAATATACCAGACCTTTTGTATACATAATAGAACAAAAATGAAGGAAACTTTTAATAAGAGATCAGAGATTTTGTTTATAAATACTCTGCTACAATGACATTCTAACCTCGCTACCCAGCTCGTTCCTTTCTGGTAGCATGTACTGTAGTAGGTAGATCATACTGCTTTCAGGATACGTGTCTTTTCAGATTCCACAATGATTCTTTAGTAGTGGACACTACATCACCACACTCCCTCTCTTCTTTAGTAGTGGACACTACATCACCACACTCCCTCTCTTTTTTAGTTGTGGACACTACATCACCACACTCCCTCTCTTCTTTAGTTGTGGACACTACATCACCACACTCCCTCTCTTCTTTAGTTGTGGACACTACATCACCACACTCCCTCTCTTCTTTAGTTGTGGACACTACATCACCACACTCTCTATCTTTAGTTGTGGACACTACATCACCACACTCCCTCTCTTCTTTAGTAGTGGACACTACATCACCAAACTCCCTCTCTTCTTTAGTAGTGGACACTACATCACCACACTCCCTCTCTTCTTTAGTAGTGGACACTACATCACCACACTCCCTCTCTTCTTTAGTTGTGGACACTACATCACCACACTCTCTCTCTTCTTTAGTAGTGGACACTACATCACCACACCCCCTCTCTTCTTTAGTTGTGGACACTACATCACCACACTCCCTCTCTTCTTTAGTTGTGGACACTACATCACCACACTCCCTCTCTGCTTTAGTTGTGGACACTACATCACCACCTCCCTCTCTTCTTTAGTTGTGGACACTACATCACCACACTCCCTCTCTTCTTTAGTTGTGGACACTACATCACCACACTCCTCTCTTCTTTAGTTGTGGACACTACATCACCACACTCCCTCTCTTCTTAGTAGTGGACACTACATCACACACTCCCTCTCTTCTTTAGTAGTGGACACTACATCACCACACTCCCTCTCTTCTTTAGTAGTGGACACTAACATCCTTACCACACTACCACTCCCTCTCTTCTTTAGTTGTGGACACTACATCACCACACTCTCTCTCTTCTTTAGTAGTGGACACTACATCACCACACTCCCTCTCTTCTTTAGTTGTGGACACTACATCACCACACTCCCTCTCTTCTTTAGTTGTGGACACTACATCACCACACTCCCTCTCTTCTTTAGTTGTGGACACTACATCACCACACCACTCCCTCTCTTCTTTAGTTGTGGACACTACATCACCACACTCCCTCTCTTCTTTAGTTGTGGACACTACATCACCACACTCCCTCTCTTCTTTAGTAGTGGACACTACATCACCACACTCCCTCTCTTCTTTAGTAGTGGACACTACATCACCACACTCCCTCTCTTCTTTAGTAGTGGACACTACATCACCACACTCTCTAGTAGTGGACACTACATCACCACACTCCTCTCTTCTTAGTTGTGGACACTAACTCCCTCTCTTCTTTAGTTGTGGACACTACATCACCACACTCTCTCTCTTCTTTAGTAGTGGACACTACATCACCACACTCCCTCTCTTCTTTAGTTGTGGACACTACATCACCACACTCCCTCTCTTCTTTAGTAGTGGACACTACATCACCACACTCCCTCTCTTCTTTAGTTGTGGACACTACATCACCACACCACTCCCTCTCTTCTTTAGTTGTGGACACTACCATCACCACACCTCCCTCTCTCTTTAGTTGTGGACACTACATCACCACACTCCCTCTCTTCTTTAGTAGTGGACACTACATCACCACACTCCCTCTCTTCTTTAGTAGTGGACACTACATCACCACACTCCCTCTCTTCTTTAGTAGTGGACACTACATCACCACACTCCCTCTCTTCTTTAGTAGTGGACACTACATCACCACACTCCCTCTCTTCTTTAGTTAGTGGACACTACATCACCACACTCCTCTCTCTTCTTTAGTAGTGGACACTACATCACCACACTCCCTCTCTTCTTTAGTGGTGGACACTACATCACCACACTCCCTCTCTTCTTTAGTAGTGGACACTACATCACCCACACTCCCTCTCTTCTTAGTTGTGGACACTACATCACCACCACTCCCTCTCTTCTTTAGTTGTGGACACTACATCACCCACACTCCCTCTCTGCTTTAGTTGTGGACACTACATCACCACACTCCCTCTCTTCTTTAGTAGTGGACACTACATCACCACACTCCCTCTCTTCTTTAGTAGTGGACACTACATCACCACACTCCCTCTCTTCTTTAGTAGTGGACACTACATCACCACACTCCCTCTCTTCTTTAGTTGTGGACACTACATCACCACACTCCCTCTCTTCTTTAGTTAGTGGACACTACATCACCACACTCCCTCTCTTCTTTAGTTAGTGGACACTTACATCACCACACTCCCTCTCTTCTTTAGTTGTGGACACTACATCACCACACTCCCTCTCTTCTTTAGTTGTGGACACTACATCACCACACCACTCCCTCTCTTCTTTAGTTGTGGACACTACATCACCACACTCCCTCTCTTCTTTCCCCTTTCATGAGTGTCTTTGCCTTGTTGTCCTTTCAGGTCCCCTTTTCATAGTGTCTTTGCCTTTGTTTGGTCCCCTTTTCCTGAGTTGTCTTTGCCTTTGTTGGTCCCCTTTCATAAGTGCTCTTTGCTTTGTTTTGCCCTTTTCATGAGTGTCTTTGCCTTGTTTGTCCCTTTCATGAGTGTCCTTTGCCTTTTGTTTGTCCCTTTTCAATGATGTCTTTTGCCTTTGTTGGTCCCTTTCATAAGTGTCTTTGCCTTTGTTGGTCCCTTTTCATAAGTGTCCTTTGCTTTTGTTGTCCCTTTTCATAGAGTGTCTTTGCCTTTGTTGGTCCCCTTTCATAGTGTCTTGCCTTGTTGGTCCCCTTTTCATAAGTGTCTTTGCCTTTGTTGGTCCCCTTTCATAGTGTCTTTGCCTTTGTGTCCCTTTCAATAGTGTCTTTGCCTTTGTTTGTCCCTTTTCATGAGTGTCTTTGCCTTTATTGTCCCCTTTCATAAGTGTCTTTGCCTTTGTTGGTCCCCTTTCATGAGGTCTTTGCCTTTGTTGGTCCCTTTCTATGAGTGTCTTTGCCTTTGTTGGTCCCTCCTTTTCTAAGTGTCTTTGCCTTTGTTTGTCCCTTTTCATGAGTGTCTTTGCTTTTGTTGTCCCTTTCTAAGTGTCTTTGCCTTTGTTGGTCCCTTTCTAGTGTCTTTTGCCTTTGTTTGTCCCTTTCTATAGTGTCTTTGCCTTTGTTTGTCCCCTTTTCATGATGTTTTGCCTTTGTTGTCCCTTTCATGAGTGTCTTTGCCTTTTGTTGGTCCCCTTTCATAGTGTCTTTGCCTTATGTGTTCCCCTTGGTAATGTCTTTGCCTTTGTTTGTCCCTTTTCATAGTGTCTTTCCTTTGTGGCCCTTTTCATGAGTGTCTTTGCCTTTGTTGTTCCCTTTTTCATAAGTGTCTTTGCCTTTGTTGGTCCCCTTCATGAGTGTCTTTGCCTTTGTTGTCCCCTTTCATGTGTCTTTGCCTTTGTTGTCCCCTTTCATAAGTGTCTTTGCCTTTGTTGGTCCCCTTTCATATTGTCTTTGCCTTTGTTGGTCCCCTTTCATAAGTGTCTTTGCCTTTGTTGGTCCCCTTTCATGAGTGTCTTTGCCTTTGTTGGTCCCTTTCATAAGTGTCTTTGCTTTTGTTGTCCCCTTTCATGAGTTTTGCCTTTGTTTGTCCCTTTTCATGAGTGTCTTTGCCTTTGTTGGTCCCCTTTCATAAGTGTCTTTGCCTTTGTTTGTCCCTTTTCATAAGTGTCTTTTTGTCCTTTGTTGTTCCCGCTTTTCTTAAGTGTCTTTGCCTTTGTTGTCCCCTTTTCATAAGTGTCTTTGCCTTTGTTTGTCCCCTACATGAGTGTCTTTGCTTTGTTTGTCCCTTTTCATGAGTGTCTTTGCCTTTGTTGGTCCCCTTTCATAAGTGTCTTTGCCTTTGTTGGCCCCTTTTCATAAGTGTCTTTGCCTTGTTTGTCCCCTTACATGAGTGTCTTTGCCTTTGTTTGTCCCTTTTCATGAGTGTCTTTGCCTTTGTTTGTCCCTTTACACAGTGTCTTTGCCTTGTTTGTCCCTTTTATGAGTGTCTTTGCCTTTTTGGTCCCTTTCATAAGTGTCTTTGCCTTTGTTGGTCCCTTTCATAAGTGTCTTTGCACTTTGTTTGTCCCTTTTCATAGTGTCTTTGCCTTTGTTGTGTCCCCTTTCATAAGTGTCTTTGCCTTTGTTGTGCCCCTTTCATAGTGTCCTTTGCCTTTGTTGGTCCCCTTTCATAGTTGTCTTTGCCTTTGTTTTCCCTTTCATGAGTGTCTTTGCCTTGTTGTCCCCTTTCATAAGTGTCTTTGCCTTTGTTGGTCCCTTTCATAAGTGTCTTGCCTTTGTTGGTCCCTTTCATGAGTGTCTTTGCCTTTGTTTGTCCTTTTCATGAGTGTCTTGCCTTTGTTGTCCCTTTCATGAGTGTCTTTGCCTTTGTTTGTCCCTTTTCATGATTGTTTTGCCTTTGTTGGTCCCCTTATCATGAGTGTCTTTGCCTTTGTTGGTCCCTTTCCATAGTGTCTTTGCTTTGTTGGTCCCCTTTCATAAGTGTCTTTGCCTTTGTTTGTCCCTTTTCATAAGTGTCTTTGCCTTTGTTTGTCCCTTTTCATGAGTGTCTTTGCCTTTGTTTGTTCCCTTTTCATGAGGTGTCTTTGCCTTTGTTTGTCCTCCTTTCATAGAGTGTCTTTGCCTTTGTTGTCCCCTTTCATAAGTGTCTTTGCCTTTGTTTTGTCCCTTTTCATGAGTTGTCTTTTGCCTTTTTTTGTCCCTTTTCATAGTTGTCTTTGCCTTTGTTGTCCCTTTTCATAAGGTGTCTTTGCTTTGTTGGCCCCTTTTCATAGTGTCTTTGCCTTTGTTGGTCCCCTTTCATAGTGTCGTTGGCCTTTGTTGGTCCCTTTCATGAGTGTCTTTGCTTTGTTGTCCCTTTCATAAGTGTCTTTGCCTTTGTTGGTCCCCTTTTCATGAGTGTCTTTGCCTTTGTTGGTCCCTTTTCATAAGTGTCTTTGCCTTTGTTGGTCCCCTTTCATATTGTCTTGTGCCTTTGTTGGTCCCCTTTCATAGTGTTCTTTGCCTTTGTTGTCCCTTTTCATAGGTCTTTGCCTTTGTTGTCCCTTTCATAAGTTGTCTTTGCCTTGTGGTCCCTTTCATAAGTGTCTTTGCCTTTGTTGGTCCCCTTTCATGAGTGTCTTTGCTTTGTTTGTCCCTTTTCATGAGTGTCTTTGCTTTGTTTGTCCCTTTCAGAGTGTCTTTGCTTTGTTTGTCCTTTTAAGAGTGTCTTTGCCCTTTTTGGTCCCCTTTCATAGTGGTCTTTGCCTTTGTTGGTCCCTTTCATAAGTTCTTTGCCTTTGTTTGTCCCTTTTCATAAGTGTCTTTGCCTTTGTTGGTCCCCTTTCATAATGTCTTGGTGCCTTTTTGTTGGTCCCCTTTCATAAGTGTCTTTTTTGTTGGTCCCCTTTCATAGTGTCTTTGCCTTGTTGTCCCTTTTCATAGTGTCTTTGCCTTTGATTGTCCCCTTTCATAAGTGTCTTTGCCTTTGTTGGTCTCCTTTCATAAGTGTCTTTGCCTTTGTTGGTCCCCTTTCATGAGTGTCTTTGCCTTTGTTTGTCCCTTTTCATGAGTGTCTTTGCCTTTGTTTGTCCCTTTACATGAGTGTCTTTGCCTTTGTTTGTCCTTTTCATGATGTTCTTTGCCTTTTTGTTGTCCCTTTTCATGAGTGTCTTTGCTTTGTTGGTCCCCTTTCATAAGTGTCTTTGCCTTTGTTGGTCCCCTTTCATAAGTGTCTTTGCCTTTGTTTGTCCCTTTCATAAGTGTCTTTGCCTTTGTTTCCCTTTCATGAGTGCTTTGCCTTTGTTGTCCCTTTTCATAAGTGTCTTTGCCTTGTTTGTCCTTTTCATGAGTGTCTTTGCTTTTGTTTGTCCTTTTCATGATGTCTTTGCTTTGTTGTCCCCTTTCATAAGTGTCTTTGCTTTGTTGTCCCCTTTTCATGAGTGTCTTTGCCTTTGTTGGTCCCCTTTCATATGTCTTTGCCTTTGTTGTCCCTTTTCTTAGTGTCTTTGCCTTTGTTGGTCCCCTTTTCATAAGTGTCTTTGCCTTTGTTGGTCCCCTTTCATGAGTGTCTTTGCCTTTGTTGTCCCCTTTCATAAGTGTCTTTGCCTTTGTTCGTCCCTTTTCATGAGTGTCTTTGCTTTGTTGTCCCCTTTCATAGTGTCTTTGCCTTTGTTGGTCCCTTTCATAAGTGTCTTTGCCTTGTTGGTCCCCTTTCATGAGTTCTTTGCCTTTGTTGCCCTTTTCAGATGTCTTGCCTTTTTGTCCCTTTCTGAGTTCCTTGCTTTGTTTGTCCCTTTTCATGATGTCTTTGCCTTTGTTGTCCCTTTCATGAGTGTCTTTGCCTTTGTTGTCCCCTTTCATAAGTGTCTTTGCCTTTGTTGGTCCCTTTCATAAGTGTCTTTGCCTTTTTGTCCTTTTCATAAGTGTCTTGCCTTTTTGTCCCTTTTCATGAGTGTCTTTGCCTTTGTTTGTCCCTTTTCATAAGTGTCTTTGCCTTTGTTTGTCCCTTTTCATGAGTGTCTTTGCCTTTGTTTGTCCCTTTTTCATGATGGCTTTGCCTTTGTTGTCCCCTTTCATGAGTGTCTTTGCCTTTTGGTCCCTTTCATAGTGTCTTTGCTTTGTTGGCCCCTTTCATGAGTGTCTTTGCCTTTGTTGGTCCCCTTTTCATAAGTGTCTTTGCCTTTGTTGGTCCCCTTTCATGAGTGTCTTTGCCTTTGTGGTCCCCTTTTCATAAGTGTCTTTGCTTTGTTGGTCCCTTTCATGTGTCTTGCCTTTGTTGGTCCCCTTTCTTTGCTTTGCCTTTGTTGGTCCCCTTTCATAAGTGTCTTTGCCTTTGTTGGTCCCTTTCATGAGTGTCTTCTTTGTTGGTCCACTTTCTAAGTGTCTTTGCCTTTGTTTGTCCCTTTTCATGAGTGTCTTTGCCTTTGTTGGTCCCCTTTCTAAGTGTCTTTGCCTTTGTTGGTCCCCTTTCATAAGTGTCTTGCCTTTTTTGCTTTTGTTTCATAAGTGTCTTTGCCTTTGTTTGCCCCTTTTCATAAGTGCTTTTCCTTTGTTGGTCCCTTTTCATAAGTGTCTTTGCCTTTGTTGTCCCTTCATAGTGTCTTTGCCTTTGTTTGTCCCTTTTCATGAGTGTCTTTGCCTTTGTTGGTCCCTTTCATAGTGTCTTTGCCTTTGTTGGCCCCTTTTCATAAGTGTCTTTGCCTTTTTTGTCCCCTATTGAGTGTCTTGCCTTTGTTTGTCCCTTTTCATGAGTGTCTTTGCCTTTGTTTGTCCCTTTCATGAGTGTCTTTGCCTTTGTTTGTCCCTTTTCATGAGTGTCTTTGCCTTTGTTGTCCCTTTCATAATGTTTCTTTGCCTTTGTTGGTCCCCTTTCATAAGTGTCTTTGCCTTTGTTTGTCCCTTTTCATAAGTGTCTTTGCCTTTGTTGTCCCCTTTCATAAGTGTCTTTGCCTTTGTTGGTCCCCTTTCATAGTGTCTTTGCCTTGTTGTCCCTTTCATGAGTGCTTTGCCTTTGTTGGTCCCTTTCATAAGTGTCTTGCCTTTGTTGGTCCCTTTTCATGAGTGTCTTTCCTTTGTGGTCCCCTTTCATAGTGTCTTTGCCTTGTTGGTCCCCTTTCATGAGTGTCTTTGCCTTTGTTTGTCCCTTTTCATGAGTGTCTTTGCCTTTGTTGTCCCCTTTCATAGTGTCTTGCCTTTGTTTGTCCTTTCATGAGTGTCTTTGCCTTTGTTTGTCCCTCTTTCATAGTGTCTTTGCCTTTGTTGTCCCCTTTCATAAGTGTCTTGCTTTGTTTGTCCCTTTTCATGAGTGTCTTGCCTTTGTTGGTCCCTTTCATAGTGTCTTTGCCTTTGGTTGGTCCCCTTTCATAAGTGTCTTTGCCTTTGTTTGTCCTTTTTATAGTGTCTTGCCTTTGTTTGTCCCCTTATGAGTGTCTTTGCTTTGTTGTGCCTTTTCATGAGTGTCTTTGCCTTTGTTGGTCCCCTTTCATAAGTGTCTTTGCCTTTGTTGGCCCCTTTCATATGTCTTTGCCTTTGTTTGTCCCTTACATGATGTCTTTGCCTTTGTTGTCCCCTTTTCATGAGTGTCTTTGCCTTGTTGTCCCTTTCATGAGTGTCTTTGCTTGTTTGTTCCCTTTTCATGAGTGTCTTTGCCTTTGTTGGTCCCCTTTCATAAGTGTCTTTTGGCCTTTGTTTGTCCCTTTTCATAAGTGTCTTTGCCTTTGTTGGTCCTCATTTTCATGATGTCTTTGCCTTTGTTGGTCCCTTTCATGAGTGTCTTTGCCTTTGTTGTCCCTTTCCATGAGTGTCTTTGCCTTTGTTTCCCTTTTCATGAGTGTCTTTGCCTTTGTTGGTCCCCTTTCATAATGTCTTTGCCTTGTTTTGTCCTTTTCATGAGTGTCTTTGCCTTTGTTGTCCCCTTTCATAAGTGTCTTTGCCTTTTGTTGTCCCCTTTCATGAGTGTCTTTGCCTTTGTTTGTCCCTTTCATAGTGTCTTTGCCTTGTTGGTCCCCTTTCATAAGTGTCTTTGCTTTGTGGTCCCCTTTCATAAGTGTCTTTGCCTTTGTTTGTCCCTTTTTCATAGTGCCTTTGCCTTTGTGGTCCCCTTTCATAAGTGTCTTTGCCTTTGTTGGTCCCCTTTCATAGTGTCTTGCCTTTGTTGTCCCTTTCATAGTGTCTTACCTTTGTTGCCCCTTTTATAGTGTCTTTGCCTTTGTTGGTCCCTTTTCATGAGTGTCTTTGCCTTGTTGTCCCTTTCATAGTGTCTTTGCTTGTTTGTCCCTTACATGAGTGTCTTTGCCTTTGTTTGTCCCTTTTCATGAGTGTCTTTGCCTTTGTTGGTCCCCTTTCATAGTGTCTTTGCCTTTGTTGGCCCCTTTCATAAGTGTCTTTGCCTTGTTTGTCCCTTACATGATGTCTTTGCCTTTGTTTGTCCCTTTCATGATGTCTTTGCCTTTGTTTGTCCCTTTCATGAGGTCTTTGCCTTGTTTGTCCCTTTTCATGAGTGTCTTTGCCTTTGTTGGTCCCCTTTCATAAGTGTCTTTGCCTTTGTTGTCCCCTTTCATAGTGTCTTTGCTTTGTTTGTCCCTTTTCATAATGTCTTGCCTTTGTTGGTCCCCTTTCATAAGTGTCTTTGCCTTTGTGGTCCCCTTTCATAAGTGTCTTTGCTTTGTTGGTCCCTTTCATGAGTGTCTTTGCCTTTGGCGGTCCCCTTTCATAAGTGTCTTTGCTTTGTTGTCCCTTTTCATGAGTGTCTTTCCTTTGTTGTCCCCTTTTAAGTTCTTTGCTTTTTGGTCCCTTTTCTGATTCTTTGCTTTTGGTCCTTTCATAAGTGTCTTTGCCTGTGGTCCCCTTTCATGAGTTCTTGTTTGTTTGTCCCTTTTCAATGTTGTCTTTGCCTTTGTTGGTCCCTTCATAGTGTCTTTGCCTTTGTTGGCCCCTTTCATAAGTGTCTTTGCCTTTGTTTGTCCCTTTTCATAGAGTGTCTTTGCCTTTGTTGGCCCCTTTCATAAGTGTCTTTGCCTTGTTGGTCCCCTTTTCATAGAGTGTCTTTGCCTTGTTTGTCCCCTTACATGATGTCTTTGCCTTTGTTTGTCCCTTTTCATGAGTGTCTTTGCTTTTTTGGTCCCCTTTCATAAGTGTCTTTGCCTTTGTTGGTCCACTTTCATAAGTGTCTTTGCCTTTGTTTGTCCCCTTCATGAGTGTCTTTGCCTTGTTGTCCCTTTTCATGAGTGTCTTGCCTTTGTTGTCCCCTTTCATGAGTGTCTTTGCCTTTGTTGTCCCTTTCATGAGTGTCTTTGCCTTTGTTGGTCCCCTTTCATAAGTGTCTTTGCCTTTGTTGTCCCCCTTTCATAAGTGTCTTGCTTTGTTTGTCCCTTTTCATAGTGTCTTTGCCTTTGTTGGGTCCCCTTTCATAGTGTCTTTGCCTTTGTTGGTCCCCTTTCAGTAAGTGGCTTTGCCTTTGTTGTCCCTTTCATAAGTGTCTTTGCCTTTGTTGGTCCCTTTCATAAGTGTCTTTGCTTTGTTGGTCCCCTTTCATAAGTGTCTTTGCTTTGCTTTGTTTGTCCCCTTTTCATAAGTGTTCTTTGCCTTTGTTTGTCCCTTTCATGAGTGTCTTTGCCTTTGTTTGTCCTTTCATGAGTGTCTTTGCCTTTTGTTGGTCCCTTTCATAGTGTCTTTGCCTTTGTTGGTCCCCTTTCATAAGTGTCTTGCCTTTGTTTGTCCCTTTCATGAGTGTCTTTGCTTTGTGTCCCCTTTCATAAGTGTCTTTGCCTTTGTTTGTCCCTTCATGAGTGTCTTTGCCTTTGTTTGTCCCTTTTCTAAGGTGTCTTTGCCTTTGTTGGTCCCCTTTCATAAGTGTCTTTGTCCTTTGTGCCCCTTCAGTCTGCTTTTCGTCCCTTTCATGAGTGGGTTTGTGAGTGTCCTTTGGCTTTTGTTGGTCCCCTTTCATAAGTGTCTTTGCCTTTGTTTGTCCCTTTCTAGCTTGTCTTTGCCTTTGTTGTCCCTTTCATAAGTGTCTTTGCCTTTGTTGGCCCCTTTTCATGGTGTCTTTGCTTTGTTGGTCCCCTTTTCATAAGTGTCTTTGCCTTTGTTGGTCCCCTTTCAGGAGTTTCTTGCCTTTGTTGGTCCCTTTCATAAGTGTCTTTTGCCTTTGTTTGGTCCCTTTCATAAGTGTCTTTGCCTTTTGTGTCCCTTTCATGAGTGTCTTGCCTTGTTGGTCCCTTTCATAAGTGTCTTTGCCTTTGTTGGTCCCTTTTCATGAGTGTCTTTGCCTTGTTGGTCCCCTTTTCATAAGTGTCTTTGCCTTTGTTGGTCCCCTTTCAGAGTGTCTTTGCCTTTGTTTGTCCCTTTTCATGAGTGTCTTTGCCTTTGTTGGCTCCCTTTCATAAGTGTCTTTGCCTTTGTTGTGTCCCTTTCATAGTGTCTTGCCTTTGTGGTCCCTTTCATAATGTCTTGCCTTTGTTGGTCCCCTTTCATAAGTGTCTTGCCTTTGTTTGTCCCTTTTCATGAGTGTCTTTGCCTTATGTTGGTCCTTTCAGAGTGTCTTTGCCTTTGTTGGTCCCCTTTCATAAGTGTCTTTGCCTTTGTTGCGTCCCCTTGTTTTTTTCTAATGTTTCCTTGATCATAAGTGTCTTTGCCTTTGTTTGTCCCCTTCATATGTCTTTGCCTTTGTTTGTCACCTTTCATGAGTGTCTTTGCCTTTGTTGGTCCCTTTACATGAGTGTCTTTGACTTGTTGTCCCTTTTATGTCTTTGCCTTTGTTGGTCCCCTTTCAAGTCTTTCTTTTTCCATTCATATGTCTTTGCCTTTGTTTGTCCCTTTCATAAGTGTCCTTTGCCTTTGTTGGTCCCTTCTTAAGTTCTTTGCCTTTGTTGTCCCCTTTCATAAGTGTCTTGCCTTTGTTGTCCCCTTTCATAGTGTCTTTGCCTTTGTTTGTCCTTTCATGAGTGTCTTTGCCTTTGTTGTCCCTTTCATAAGTGTCTTTGCCTTTGTTGGCCCTTTCATAAGTGTCTTTGCCTTTGTTGTCCCCTTTCATGAGTGTCTTTGCCTTTGTTGTCCCTTTTCAATGAGTGTCTATGCCTTTGTTTGTCCCTTTACATGAGTGTCTTTGCCTTTTGTTTGTCCCTTTTCTATGTTGTCTTTGCCTTGTTGGTCCCTTTCATAAGTGTCTTTGCCTTTGTTGGTCCCCTTTCATAAGTGTCTTTTGCCTTTGTTTTGGTTTCCCTTTCATAGTGTCTTTTGCCTTTGTTTGTCCCTTTTCATAAGTGTCTTTGCCTTTGTTGGTCCCTTTTCATGAGTGTCTTTGCCTTTGTTGTCCCTTTTCATAAGTGTCTTTGCCTTGTTGTCCCTTTTCATGAGTGTCTTCTTTGTTTGTCCCTTTTCATGAGTGTCTTTGCCTTTGTTGGTCCCCTTTCATAGTGTCTTTGCCTTTTTGTGGCCCTTTTCATGAGTGTCTTTGCCTTTGTTGTCCCTTTCATAATGTCTTTGCCTTTGCTTTCGAGTGTCCCTGCCTTTGTCCCTCATAAGTGTCTTTGCTTTTGGTCCCCTTTCATGAGTGTCTTTGCCTTTGTTGGTCCCTTTCATTGTCTTGCCTTTGTTCCCCTTTTCATAGTGTCTTTGGCTTTGATTTTCCCTTTCATAAGTGTCTTTGCCTTTGTTGGTCCCTTTCATAAGCGTGTCTTTGCCTTGTTGGTCCCTTTCATAGTGTCTTTGCCTTTGTTGTCCCTTTTTCATGAGTGTCTTTGCTTTGTTTGTCCCCTTTCATGATGTCTTTGCCTTTGTTGTCCCTTTTCATGAGTGTCTTTGCTTTGTTGTCAGTCCCCTTTCATGAGTGTCTTTGCCTTTGTTGGTCCCCTTTCATAAGTGTCTTTGCCTTTGTTGCCCCCTTTCATAAGTGTCTTTGCCTCTGTTTGTCCCTTTTCATAAGTGTCTTGCTTTGTTGGTCCCTTTCTGATGTTTGCCTTGTTGCCTTTTCAGATGTCTTTGCCTTTTGGTCCCTTTCATGAGTGTCTTTGCCTTTTGTTGTTCCGCCCTTTCATAAGTGTCTTTGCCTTTGTTGCCCTTTCATGGTGTCTTGCCTTTGTTGGTCCCCTTTCATAAGTGTCTTTGCCTTTGTTTGTCCCTTCTTTCATAGAGTGTCTTGCCTTTGTTGGTCCCCTTTCATAAGTGTCTTTGCCTTTGTGGTCCCCTTTCATAGTGTCTTTGCCTTTGTTGGTCCCCTTTCATAAGTGTCTTTGCCTTTGTTGTCCCCTTTCATAAGTGTCTTTGCCTTGTTGTCCCTTTCATGAGTGCCTTTGCCTTTGTGGTCCCTTCATAATGTCTTTGCCTTGTTGGTCCCTTTCATGAGTGTCTTTTGCCTTTGTTTGTCCCTTTTCATGAGTGTCTTGCCTTTGTTGGTCCCCTTTGCATAAGTGTCTTTGCCTTTGTTGTCCCTTTCATAAGTGTCTTTGCCTTTGTTTGTCCCTTTCATAGTGGTCTTTGCCTTTGTTGGTCCCCTTTCATAAGTGTCTTTGCCTTTGTTGGTCCCTTTCATAAGTGTCTTTGCCTTTGTTGTCCCCTTAATGAGTGTCTTTGCCTTTGTTTGTCCCTTTTCATGGTGTCTTTGCCTTTGTTGTCCCCTTTCATAGTGTCTTTGCCTTTGTTTGCCCTTTTCATGAGTGTCTTTGCTTTGTTTGTCCCTTTACATGAGTGTCTTTGCTTTGTTGTCCCTTTTCATGAGTGTCTTTGCCTTTGTTTGTCCCTTTCATGAGTGTCTTGCCTTGTTTGTCCCTTTTCAGGTGTCTTTGCCTTTGTTGGTCCCTTTCATAGTGTCTTTGCCTTTGTGGGTCCCTTTCATAGTGTCTTTGCCTTTATGGTCCCTTTCATTAAGTGTCTTTGCCTTTGTTTGTCCTTTCATGAGTGTCTTTGCCTTTGTTGGTCCCGTTTCATAAGTGTCTTTGCCTTTGTTGGTCA
>NC_052332.1:41429362-41451862 GCF_016432855.1 Salvelinus namaycush
AGTTGGGACACTACAATAACCCCACCCCTCTCTTCTTTCGTAGTGGACACTACATCACCACATCCCTCTCTTCTTTAGTAGTGGACCACAACAATCAACACACTCCTCTCTTCTTAGTAGTGGACATACATCACCCACACTCCCTCTCGTCTTTAGTAGTGGAACTACATCACCCACTCCCTCTCTTCTTTAGGTAGTGGGACCACACAATCACCACACTCTCTCTTTCTTTAGTAGTGGACACTACATCACCACATCCCTCTCTTCTTTAGTGGTGGACACTACATCACCACATCCTCTCTTCCTTTAGGTAGTGGACACTACATCACCACACTCTCTCTCTTTAGTTGTGGACACTACATCACCACACACTCCCTCTCTCTTTGTGTGGCACTACAGCACCACCACTCTCTTCTCTTGCTGTTAGATGTGGACAAACTACTCACCACACTCCCATCTCTTCTTTAGTTATGTGGACACTACATCACCACACTCCCTCTCTGCTTAGTAGTGGACACTACATCACCGCACTCCCTCTCTCTATAGTAGTGGACACTACAACCACACTCTCTCTTTCTTTAGTGTGGACACTACATCACACAATCCTCTCTTCTTTAGTTTGGACAATACATCACCACACTCCTCTCTTCTTTAGAGTTGGACACTACATCACCACATCCCTCTCTTCTTTAGTTATGCGACACTACACCCCTCTCTCTTTAGTTGTGGGAACTACAGTTTTCACACAACTAAGAAGAGGGAGTGGGGATGTAGTGTCCAAACTAAAGAGAGAGGGAGTGTGGTGATGTAGGTCACTACTAAAGAAGAGAGGGAGTGTGGTGATGTAGTGTCACAACTAAAGAAGAGAGGGAGTTTGGTGATGTAGTGTCCCAACTAAAAAGAGAGAGAGTGTGGTGATGTAGTGTCCAGAACTAAAGAAGAGAGGGAGTGTGGTGATGTAGTGTCCACAACTAAAGAAGAGAGGGAGTGTGGTGATGTAGTGTCCACAATATAAGAAGAGAGGGAGTGTGGTGAGTTAAGTGTCCACAACTAAAGAAGAGAGGAGTGTGGTGATTAGTTTTTGTGTCCACAACTAAAGAGAGAGGGAGTGGTGGTGATGTAGTGTCCACAACTAAAGAAGAGGAGGGTGTGGTGATGTAGTGTCCACTACTAAGAGAGAGAGTGTGGTGATGTAGTGTCCACATAAAGAAGGAGGGAGGTTGGTGATGTAGTGTCCACCAACTAAGAAGAGAGGGAGTGTAGTGTCCACAACTAAAGAAGAGCAGGGAGTGTGGTGATGTAGTGTCCACTACTAAAGAAGAGAGGGAGTGTGTGATGTAGTGTCCACAACTAGAAGAGAGGAGAGTGTGGTGATGTAGTGTCCACTACTAAAGAAGAGAGAGAGTGTGGTGATGTAGTGTCCTACTAATAGAAGAGAGGGAGTGTGGTGATGTAGTGTCCCACTAAAGAAGAGAGGGAGTGTGGTGATGTAGTGTCCACAACTAAAGAAGAGAGGGAGTGTGGTGATGTAGTGTCCACAATTTAAAGAGAGGAGAGGGGTGGGTGATGTAGTGTCCACAACTAAAGAAGAGAGGGAGTGTGGTGATGTAGTGTCCACAACTAAAGAAGAGTAGGGAGTGTGGTGATGTAGTGTCCACATACTAAAGAAGAGAGGGGTGTGGTGATGTAGTGTCCACCACTAAAGAAGGAGAGGGTGTGGTGATGTAGTGTCCACATACTAAAGAAGAGAGGAGTGTGGTGATGTAGGTCCACAACTAAAGAAGAGAGGGAGTGTGGTGATGTAGTGTCCACTACTAAGAAGAGTGGACGAGTGTGGTGATGTAGTGTCCACTACTAAGAAGAGAGGGAGTGTGGTGATGTAGGTCCACTACTAAAGAAGAAGAGAGTTGTGGTGATGTAGTGTCCACACTAAAGAAGAGGGAGGGTGTGGGTGATGTAGTAGTCCACAACTAAAGAAGAGAGGGAGTGTGGTGATGTAGTGTCCACAACTAAAGAAGAGAGGGAGTGTGGTGATGTAGTGTCCACAACTAAAAGAAGAGAGGGAGTGTGGTGATGTAGTGTCCACCAACTAAGAAGAGGAGAGAGTGTGTGATGTAGTGTCCAACTAAAGAAGAGAGGGAGGTGGTGATGTAGTGTCCACTACTAAAGAAGAGGAGAGTGGGTTGATGTAGTGTCCACTACTAAAGAAGAGAGGGAGTGTGGTGATGTAGTGTCCCATACTAAAGAAGAGAGGGAGTGTGGTGATGTAGTGTCCACTACTAAGAAGAGAGGGAGTGTGGTGATGTAGTGTCCACAGCTAAAGAAGAGAGGAGTTGGTGATGTAGTGGTCCACAACTAAGAGAGGAGGGAGTGGTGTGGTGATGTAGTGTCCCAACTAAGAAGAGAGGGAGGTGGTGATGTGATGTAGTGTCCACAACTAAAAAGAAGAGAGGGTAGTGGTGATGTAGTGTCCAACTACTAAAGAAGAAGGAGGTGTGGTGATGTAGTGATCCACCACTAAGAAGAGATGGGGTGTGGTGATGTAGTGCCACTACTAAAGAAGAGAGTGAGTGTGGTGATGTAGTGTCCAATAGGCTAAAGAAGAGAGGGAGTGTGGTGATGTAGTGTCCACTACTAAAGAGAGAGGGGAGTGTGGTGATTAGGTCACTGACTAAAGAAGAGAGGAGTATTGGTGAATGTAGTGTCCACAACTAAAGATAGAGAGTTTGGTGATGTATTGTCCCAACAAAGAGAGAGGGGTGTGGTGATGTAGTGTCCCACAACTAAAGAAGAGAGGAGTGTGGTGATTGTAGGTCCACAACTAAAGAAGAGGGGATGTGTGGTGATGTGTTTCCACAACCTAAGAAGAGAGGGAGTGGGTGGTGATGTAGTGTCCACAAACTAAAGAAGAGAGGAGTGTGGTGTATTGTATGTCCCACTAAAGAAAGAGGCGGTTGGTGATGTAGTGATCACTACTAAAGAAGAGAGAGTTGTGGTTGATGTAGTGTCACAACCCTAAAGAAGGAGAGGGAGTGTGGTGATGTAGTGTACACCTACTAAAGAAGAGAGGGAGTGTGGTGATGTAGTGTCCAACTAAAGAGAGAGGGAGTGTGGTGATGTAGTTGGTCCACTACAAGAAGAGAGGGGAGGTGATTCGTGTCCCACACTAAAAGATATGTGTGTGATGTAGTGTCCACAACTAAAGAAGAGGATGTGGTGAGTAGTCACTACTAAGAGAGTGAGTAGTGTCCACAACTAAAGAGAGAGGGAGTGTGGTGATGACCCATAACGCAGAGGGAGTGGTGATGTAGTGTCCCAACTCAGAAGGGGTGATGTAGTCCCAAAAAGAAGTAGAGGAGTGTGGTGATGTAGTGTCGCACTACTAAGAAGAGAGGGAGTGTGGTGATGTAGGGTCCACACTAAAGAAGAGAGGGAGTGTGGTGAGGTTGGTCACACTACTAAAGAGAAGAGAGGGAGTGTGGCGTGATGTAGTGTCCACAAACGAAAGAAGAGAGGGAGTGTGGTGATGTAGTGTCCAAACTAGAAAAAGAGAGGGGTGTGGTGATGTAGTGTCACTACTAAAGAAGAGAGAGAGTGTGTGGATGTATTGCCACAACTAAGAAGAGAGGGGTGTGGGTGACTGTGTGTCCACTACTAAATGAAGAGAGGGATGTGGTGCTGTAGTGTCCACTACTAAAGATAGAGAGGGCGTGTGGTGATGTAGTGTCCACTACTAAAGAAGAGAGGGAGTGTGGTGATGAGTGTCCACACTAAAGATCGAGAGTGGAGGTGAGGTTGAGTATGTCACAACTAAAGAAGAGAGGAGTGTGGTGATGTAGTGTCCCAACTAGAAGAGATGGGTAGAAGCCAACTAAAGAAAGAGGGATGGGGGGTGTGTGAGTCCAAACTAGAGAGGGTGGAGTATGTCCTACAAGAGGAATGTTGTGTCCACACTAGGAGAAAGGTTTGTGATCTACAGAAGGTGGGTGGATCCACACTAAAAGAGACGGGAGTGGTGAGTAGTGCCTCTAGGGGGAGTGTGATGTAAGTGTCCACAACTAAATAGAGAGTGGTGTGTAGTGTCCTACATGTAGAGGGAGGCTGTAGTGTCACACAAGAAGGATGTTTATTCCCACAACTAAAGAAGAGAGGGAGTGTGGTGATGTAGTGTCCCCCAAAAGAGGAGGTGTGAAGTGTCACTACTAAAAAAAGAGACTTGTGTGTGAGTCCATCTAAGATTGGGAATCTGAAAAGACACGTATCACTGAAGCAGTATGATCTACTACTACCAGTACATGCTACCAGAAAGGACGTAGCGGTAGCGAGGTCGAATGTCACTGTAGCAGAGTATTTAACACAAAATCTCTGATTCTCTATTAAAAGTTTCCTTCATTTTGTTCTTTATGGTTAACAAAGGCTTCTGTTATATCCCTTTCAAGGAGCATTCCGTTTAGATCGGGTTATTTTTACATAAAATCCTTTAGAGCTACAACGAATAAAAAACACACAAAAAAAAAACACTCTGCAATCTCGTGCCCATCCTGGCCCGTAAGGATGTTATAAGGCAATCCCCATTGGCTCTGCAAGCACTGAAGGATATCTCTGCTGCTGGCTGGCTCTCCAGGCACCATCTTATGAGCCTGAAGCCACGAGGAGACAACTGGCCAAACTCATGTTTCTAAAACTGAATTTCAAAAAGGCACTGTAGATTAAGAGCCTAAAAGGCATTCTTCGTCTCATTTTTGATTTTAATTTTAAGTAGTCACAGCCTAATATTATTCACAATTATGACTATAATGATTAATCTGTCGCTGTCCTGTCTGTATGTCGTCTGTCTGTCTGTCTGTCTGTCTGTCGTTGTCTGTTTGTCTGTCTCGCTCTGTCTGTCTGTCTGTCCTGTCTGTCTGTCATGTCTGTTGTATCGGTCCTGTCGTCTGTCTGTCTCTCTCACTCTGTCGGTCTGTCTCGCTCTGTCTGTCTGTCTGTCTGTCGTCTGTCTGTCTGTCGTCTGTCTGTACTGTCTGTCTGTCTGTCTCACTCTCTGGCTCTGTCTGTCTGTTGTCTGTCTGTCTGTCTGTCTGTCTCTCTCACTCTGTCTGTCTGTTCGCTCTTGTCTGTCCTGTACTGTCGTCTTCAACTCTTCGCTCTGTCTGTCTCTCCCACATCTGTCCTGTCCTGTCTGTCTGTCCTGTCTGTCTGGCTGTCTGTCTGTCTGTCTGTTCTGTCTTCTGTCTGTCTGTCTGTCTGTTCACTCTCTCAGCTCTGTCTGTCTGTTGTTGTCTGGTCTGTCATGTCTGGTTGTCTGTCTGTCTTGTCTGTCTGTCTGTCTGTCGTCTTCTGTCTCACTCTCTCGCTCTGTCTGTCGGTCCGTCTGTCTGTCTGTCTGTCTGTCTGTTTGTCTGTTGTCTGTCTCGGGTCTGTCCTGTCCTTGTCTGTCCTCTGTCTGTCTGGTCTGTTTCTGGTCTGTCCTGGCTCGTCTGTCTTGTCCTCTCAGCTCTGTCTGTCTGTCTCGCTCTGCTGGTCTGTTCTGTCTGTCCCTGTCTGTCTCACTCTCCTCTGCTCTGTCTGTCTCTCCCACTCTGTCTGTCTGTCTGTCGTTCTGTCTGTCTGTCCTGTCTGTCTGTCTGTCTGTCGTTCTCTCTCACTCTGTCTGTCTGTCTCGCTCTGTCCTGTCTGTCTGTCTGTACTGTCTCGACTCTCTCAGCTCTGTCTGTCTCTCCCACTGCTGTCTGTCTGTCTGTCGTTTCTGTCTGTTCTGTCTGTCTGTCTGTCTGTCTGTCTCGCTGTCTGTCTGTCTCACTCTCCCTTTCTGCTCTGTCTGTCGTCTGTCTGTCCTGGCCTGTCTGTCCTGTCTGGTTCCTGTCTGTTTTCCCCACCCACCCCCTGCTGTTTGTCTGCTATCGCTCTGAATCGTCCTGTCTGTCTGTCTGTCTGTCGTCTGTCTCTCTTCACTCTTTCTGTCTGTCTCGCCTCTGTCTGTTGGCTGTCTCTCACTTCTCGCTCTGTCTGTCTCCTCCCACATCTGTCCTGTCTGTCCTGTCTGTCTGTCTGTCTGTCTGTCTGTCTGTCCTGTTTCTGTCGTCTGTCTGTCTGTCTGTCTGTCTCTCGTCAACTCTGTCTGTCTGTCTCGCTCTGTCTGTCTGTGTGTCTGTCTCACTCTCTCGGCCTCTGTCTGTCTCACTCTCCGCTCTGTCTGTCTCTCCCAATCTGTCTGTCTGTCTGGTCTGCTGTCTGTCCTGTCTGTCTGTCTGTCTGTCTGCTCTGTCTGTCTGTCTGTCTCTCTCACTACTGTCTGTCTGTCTCGCTCTGTCTGTCTGTCTGTCTGTTTCCGTCTGTCTGTCGCACTCTCTCGTCTCGGTCTGTCGTGTCTGTCTGTCCTGTCTGTCTGTCCTGCTGTCTGTCTGTTCTGTCTGTCTGTCTGTCTGTCCTCTCTCACTCTGCTGTCTGTCTCCCGCTCTGTCTGTCTGTCTGTCTGTCTGTCCTCACTCTCTCGCTACTGCTCTGTCTATCTCCTCTCGCTCTGTCCTGTCTCTCCCAATCTGTTTGTCTGTCCTGTCTGTCTGTCTGTCTGTCTGTCTGTCCTGTCTCTCTCACTCTGTCCTGTCTGTCTCGCTCTGTCCTGGTCTGTCGTCTGTTCGTCTCCTCTCTCGCTCTGTCTGTTCTACCACCCTGTCTGTCTGTCTGTCTGTCTTGTCTGTCTGTTGTCTGCTGTCTGTCTGTCTGTCTGTCTGTCTGTTCTGTCTCACTCTTTCGGCTCTGTCTGTCGTCTGTCTGTCTGTCTGTTCTGTCTTCTGTCTGTCTGTCTGTCTGTCTGACTGTCTGTCTGTCTGTCTGTCTGGTCTCACTCTCTCGCTCGTGTCTGTCTGTCTGTCTGTTCTGTGCTGTCTGTCTGTCTGTCTGTCTGTCGTCTCACTCTCATCGCTCTGTCTGTCTGTCTGTCTGTCATTTCTGTACTGTCTGTCTGTCTGTCTGTCTGTTGTCCTGTTTTCTGTCGTCGCTCTGCTCTGTCTGTCTGTCTGTCTGTTCCTGTCCGTCTGTCTGTCTGTCTGTCTGTCTGTCTCTCTCACTCTGTCTGGTCTGTCTGTCTGTCTGTACTTCTGTCTGTGTCTGTCTCTCTCGACTCGTCTGTCTGTCTCGTCTGTCTGCTGGTCGCTTGTCTGGTCTTCTCCTCTCTGGGCTTGGCTCTGTTCCATGTCCCACTCTGTCTGTCTGGTCTGTCTGTCTGTATGTCTGTCTGTCTGTTGTCTGTCTGTCCTGTCTGTCTGTCCTCACTTCTCAATCGCTTCTGTCTGTCTGTGCTGTCTGTCTGTCTGTCTGTCTGTCTGTTCTGTCTGTCTGTCTGTTCTCTCTCACTATGTACTGTCCTGTCTCGCTCTGTTGTCGTGTCTGTCCTGTCTCACTCTCTCGGCTTATGTCTGCTTCCTCTCCACTCGCGGCTGTCTGTCTGTACTGTCTGTCTGTCTGTCCTGTCTGTTCCTGTCTGTCTCTGTCTCACTCTCACCAATTTAGCTCTGTTGTCTGTCTGTCTAGTCCTGTCTGTTGTCTGTCTGTCTCACTCTCGGTCGCTCTGTCTGTCTGTCTAGTCTGTCTGTCTGTCGTCTGTTCTGTCCTGTCTGTTTGTCCTGTCTCGACTCTGTCTGTCTGTCTTCTGTCTGTCTGTCTGTCTGTCTGTCTGTCGTGCCTCTCCGTCGACTGCCCTCTGTCTCATCCTCGTCTGTTCTGTCCGCTCTTCTGTTTCAGTCCACCCTCTGCTCTGTCTCACTCTCATCGCTCTGTCTGTCTCGCCCAATCTGTCTGTCGTCTGTCTGTCTGTCTGTTCCTGTCCTGGTCTGTCTGTACTTTGCTGTATGTCTGTCTGACTGTCCTGTCTTCTCACTCTGCTCTGTCTGTCTCGCTCTGTCTGTCTGTCTGTCTTCTGGCTGGTCTGTCTCACTCCTCGTCCTCTGATGTCTCTCACACTCTGTCTGATCTGTCGGCTGTCATCGGTCTGTCCGTTGTCTGTCTGATGTCTGTCAATGTCGCAGCTATCGCATCTGTCGTCTGTCGTCTGTGCTGTATGTCTGTCTGTCTGTCGTGTCTGTCTTCGTCGTCCTTCTCTCTCTCGTCTGTGTTCTGCTCGCTCTGTCTGTTTCTGTCTGTCTCAATCGCTCGCTACTGTCTGGTCCTCTCCACCTGCTTCTCTGTCTGTCTGTCTGTCTGTCTGTCTGTCTGTCGTCGTCTGTCTCGTCTGTTGTCTCGTCTCTCGCTGTCTGTCTGGCATCTGTCTGTCTGTATTCACTCTCATCCGGGCTCTGTCCTGTCTCACTCTCAATCGCGCTCATCGCTGTTCTGCCATCTGGTCTGCTCGTCCATTCTGTTCCTGGGTCCTGTTTCCTTTGTCTTCTGTCTTTGTCTGTCCTGTCTCTGTCTGTCTGTCTGTCCTGTCTGTCTGTTTGTCTGTCTCGCTCTGTCTGTCTGTCTGTCTGTCCTGTCTGTCTGTCTGTCTGGTCTCTTCACTCTGTCTGTCGTCTTGCTCTGTCTGTTGTCCTGTCTGTCTCCACCTCGTCGCTCCTGTCTGGCTCTCCCACTACTGATCTGTCTGTCTGTCTGTCGTCCTGTCTGTCTGTCGTATGTCTGTCTTCTGTCTGCTGTCTGTCTGTCCTCTCCTTGTCTGTCGTCTCGCTCTGTCGTATCTGTCTGTCTAGTACTCACTCTCCTCGCACTCTGTCTTCTCATCTCTCCGGGCTCTGTCCTGCTCTTCCCAATCTGCTGTCTGTCTGTCTGTCTGGTCTGTTGTATGTCTGTCTGTCTTGTCTGTTGTCGTCTGTCTCTCTCACTCGTTTATGTCTGTCTTGCTTGTTGTCTGTCTGTCTGTCTGCTGTCTGTCTCCTCACCTTGATCGCTCTGTCTGTCTCCTCCAACTCTGTCTGTCTGTCTGTCTGTCTGTCTGTCTGTCTGTCTGTCGTTTCTGTCTGTCTGCTGCTCTGTCCTCACTCCGTCGCTCTCGTCGCTCTGTCTGTCTGTTCGTCTGTCTGTCTGTCTGTCTGTCTCGCTCTTCTCTGTCTGTCCTGTCTGTCTGTCCTGTCTGTCTTCTCCTCAACTTCGGTCGTCCTGTCTCGATCTGTCTGTCTGTACTGTCTGTCTTCACTCTCTCGCTCTGTCTGTCTCACTCTCCGCTCCCTGCGTCTGCTCTCCCAATCTGTTTGTCTGTCTGTCTGTCTGTCTGTCTGTCCTGTCTCCTCTCACTCTGTCTGGTCTGTCTCGCTCTGTCCTGTCTGTCCTGTCCTGTCTGTCCCTCACTCTCTCGCTCTGTCTGTCTCGTCCCACTATGTCTGTCTGTCTTTCTGTCTGTCTGCTGTCTGTCCTGTTGTTGCTGTTGTCTGTCTGTCCTGTCTGTCTGTGCTCACTCTCTTCGCTCTGTTCTGTCTGTCTGTTCCTGTCTGTCTGTCTGTCTGTCTGTCTGTCTGTCTTCTCTCTCACTCGTGTCCTGTCTCGCTTCTGTGTGTCGGTCCCTGTCTTGTCTCACTCTCTCGCTCTGTCTGTGCTGTACTGTCTGTCTGTCTGTTGTCTGTCTGTCTGTCCTGTCTGTCTGTCTGTCTGTCGTCCTCACTCTCTCGCTCTGTCTGTCGTCTGTCTGTCTGTCTGTCCTGTTGTCTCTGTCTGTCTGTCTGTCTGTCTGTCTGTTCACATCTCGGTCGCTCTGTCTGTACTGTTCTGTCTGGTCTGTCTGTCGTCTGTCTGTCTGTCTGTCTGTTTGTCTGTCTCGCTCTGTCTGTCTGTCTGTCTGTCCTGTCTGTCTGTCTGTCGTCTGTCCTGTCTGTCTGTCTGTCTCTCTCACATCTGTTCTGTCTTGTCTCGCTCTGTCGTCTGTCCTGTCTGTCTCACTTCTTCTCTCCGCTATGTCTGTCTCTCCACTCTTGTGTCGTCTGTCTGTCTTCTTTAATGTCTGTCTGTCTGCTGTCCTGTCTGTTCTGTCTCTCTGCTCTTCTGTCGTCTCGCTCTGTTCTATTCGTCTGTCTGTCTCCTCGTCTCACTCTCTCGCTCTGCCTGTCCTCACTCTCTCGCTCTGTCTGTCTCTCCAACGTCTGTCGTGTCTGTCCTGTCTTTTCTGTCTGTCTGCTTCTGTCGCTATGTCTTGTTCTTCGTCTCGTCTCTGTCTGTCTGTCTGTCTCCTCACTCTGTCTGGTCTGTCTCGCTCTGTCTGCGTCTGTGTGGCGTTTCTCACTCTCTGATATTAGTGTTCCAGGCTCTGTCTGTCCTGCCCTCTGTCATGTTTCTGTTCTGTCTGTTCTGTCTGTCTGTCTGTCTGTCTGTCTGTCAGTCCACTCTCTCGCCTGTCTGTCTTGTCTGTCTGTCTGTCTGTCTGTCTTCTGTCTGTCGTCTGTCCTGTCTGTCTGTCTTTGTCTGTCTCGTCTGTCTGTTGTCTGTCGCTCTTGTCTGTCTGTCTGTCTGTCTGTGTCTTGTAGTCTGTCGCTGTCTCTCTCACTCTGTCTGTCTGTCTTTCTCGCTCTGTCGTCTGTCTGTCTGTCTGTCCTCAATCTCTCAGCTCTGTCTCGTCTCGTCCCACTCTTCTGTCTGTCTTGTCTGTCTGTCTTTCTCTGTCTGTCTGTCTGTCTGTCTGTCTGTCTGTCTGTCCTGTCTGGTCTCTCTCACTCTGTCTGTCCTGTCTCGCTCTGTCTGTCTGTCTGTGCTGTCGTCCCTCTCGTCGCTCTGTCTGTCTCACTCTCGTCGCTCTGTTGTCTCCCCCAATCTGTCGGTGTTGTCTGTCTGTCCTGTCCTGTCCTGTACTGTCTGTCTGTCTGTCTGTCTTGTCTGTCTGTCTGCTCTCTCACTCTGTCTGTCTGTCTCGCTCTGTCCTGTCTGTCTGTCTGTCTGTCTCACTCTCTCCCGCTCTGATCTGTCTCTCCCACCTGTCTGTCTGTCTGTCTGCTGTTCTGCTGTTGTCTGTCTCTGTCTGTCTTGTCTGTCCTGTCTGTCTCACTCTCTCGCTCTGTCTGTCTGTCTGGTCTTCTGTCTGTCTGTCCTGTCTGTCTGTCGTTCTCTCACCTGGTGTCTGTCTCGCTCTGTCGTCCTGTCTGTCTGTCTGTCTCACTCTCTCGGCTCTGTCTGTTCTTCTCCACTCTGTTCTGTCTGTTCTGTCTGTCTGTCTGTCTCGTCTGTCTGTCTGGTCTGTCTGTCTCACTCCTCTCGCTCTGTCTGTCTTCTGTCCCTGTCTGTCTGTCTGTCTGTCTTGTCTGTCTCACTTCTCTCTGCTCTGTCTGTCTGTCCTGTCCTGTCTGTCTGTCTGTCTGTCTGTCTGTCTGTCTGTCTGTCATGTCTCGCTCTGTCTGGCTGTCCTGTCTGTCTGTCTTGTCTGTCTGTCTGTCTGTCTGTCGTCTCTCTCACTCTGTCTGTCTGTCTCGCTTGTCTGTGTCTGTCTGTTCTTCTCACTCCTGTCGATCTGTCTGTCTCACTCTCTCGCTCTGTCTGTCTCTCCCATCTGTCTGTCTGTCTGTCTGCTGTCTGTCTGTCTTGTACTGTCTGTCTTTCTGTCTGTCTGTCTGTCTGTCTGTCTGTCTCTGTCGTCCTCTGCTCCTCTGTCCTCTGCCTCTGTCTGTCGTCTTGTCTGTCTGTGCGGTGTTCTCACTCTTCGCTTGTTCTGTCTCTCCCACTCTGTCCGTCTGTCTGTCTGTCTGTCTGTATGTCTGTCTGTTCTGTCTGTCTGTCTGTCTCACTCTCCGCTCTGTCTGTCTGTCTGTCTGTCTGTCTGTCTGTCTGTCTCGTCTGTTGTCGTCTCTCTCACTCTGTTCTGTCTGTCTCGACTCTGTCTGTCTGTCTGTCTGTCTCACTCTCTCGCGCTGTTGGTCTCTCCCACTCTGTCTGTTGTCTGTCTGTCTGTCTGCGTCCTGTCTGTCTGTCTGTTGTCTGTCTGTTCTCTCTCACTCTGATCTGTCTGTCTCGCTCTGTCTGTTGTCGGTCCTGTCTCACTCTTCTCGCTCTGATGGTCTCACTCTCTCGCTCTGTCTGTCTCTCCCAATGTCTGTCTGTTCTGTCTGTCTGTCTGTCTGTCTGTCTGTCTGTCGTCTGTCTGTCTGTCTGTCTGTCTGTCTGGTCTGTCTCTCACTCTGTTGTCTGTCTCGGCTATTGTCTGTCTTCTGTCTGTCTGTCTCACTCATCGCGCTTGTCTGTCTTCTCCCCTCTGTCTTCTGTCTGTCTGTCTGTCTGTCTGTTGTCGTCTGTTCTGTATTGTCTGTCTGTCTGTTGTCTGTTGTCTCACTCTCTCGCTCTGTCTGTCTGTATGTCTGTCTGTCTGTCTGTCGTATGTCCTCTGTCTGTCGTCTCTCACCTGTCTGTCTGTCTCGCCTCTGTCTGTCTGGCTGTTGTCTCACTTCTCGCTCTGTCTGTCTCTCCACTCTGTCTGTCGTCTGTATGTCTGTCTGTACTGCTGTCTGTCTCAATCTCTCGCTCTGTCTGTCTGTCTGTCTGTCTGTCTGTCTGTCTGTCTGTCGTCTGTCTGTCTGTCTGTCTGTCTGTCTCACCATCTGCCTCTGTCTGTTCTGTCTGTCTGTCTGTCTGTCTGTCTGGTTGTCTGTCTGTCTGTCTGTCTGTCTGTCTAGTTTGTTCATGTCTCGCTCTTCTGTCTGTCTGTCTGTCTGTCTAGTCCGTCTGTCTGTCTGTCTGTTTGGCTGTCTGTCTGTCTGTCTCGCTCTAGCTGTCTGTCTGTCTGTCTACCTCTCGCTCTGTCTGTCTCTCCCACTCTGTCTGTATGTCTGTTCTGCTGTCTGTCTGTCTGTCTGTCTGTCTGTCTGTCCTGTCGTCCTTGTCTGTCTCCCTTCTGCCGCTGTCTGTCTCGTCTGTCTGTCTGTCTGTCTGTCTGTCTGTCGTTCACTCTCTCGCTCTGTCTGTCTGTCTGGTCTGTCTGTCTGTTGTCTGTCGTCGGCTGTCTGCTTGTCTGTCCGCTGTCTGTCTGTCTGTCTGTCTGTCTGTCTGTCTGTCTGTCTGTCTGTCTGTATCTCTCACTCTGTTGTCGGTCCGCTCTGTCTGGTTCTGTCTGTCTGTCTCACTCTCGGTGGTCTGTTCTCTCCACTCTGTCTGTCTGTCTGTCTGTCTGTTTGTCTGTTCTGTCTGTATGTCTGTCTCTTCTCAATCTGTCTGTCTGTTCTCGCTTGTCTGTCTGTCTGTCTCTCTCACTCTGTCTGTCTGTCTTCGCTACTGTCTGTCTGTCTGTCTGTCTACTCTCTCGCTCTGTCGTCTCACTCTCTCGCTCTGTTGTCTCTCCCAATCTGGTCGTCTGTCTGTCTGTCTGTCTGTCTGTCGTCTCTCTCACTCTGTCTGTCTGTCTGCTCTGTCTGTATGTCGTCCTGGCTTGTCTGTCTCACTCTTCGCTTCGTTGTGTTTTCTTTGGGTTCCTCCACTCTGTTGTTGTATGTCCTGGTCTGTCTGGTCTGTCTGTCTGTCTGTCTGTTCTGTGTCTGTCTGTCCCACTCTCTCGCTCTGGCTGTCTGTATGTCTGTCATGTCTGTCTGTAATAGTTTGTCTGTCTCTGCTTGTATGTCTGTCGTGTCTGTCTGTCTGTCTATGTTGTCTGTCTGTCTGTCGTCTGTCTCTCTCTCGCTCTGTCTGTCTTAGTGATTCGTCTGTCTGTCTCACTCTCTCGCTCCTGTCTGTCTCCTCCTCGCTCTGTCTGTCTCTCCAATCTGTCTGTCGTCTGTCTGTCCGTCTGTATCATGTCTGTCTGTCTGTCTGTCTGTCTGTCTTCTGTCTGTTGTCTGTATGGGGGGCTGTCTCTCCACTCTGGTCGTCTGTCCGCTCTGTCTGTCTGTCTGTTGTCTGTCCATCTCTCGCTCTGTCTGTCTATCCCACTCGTCTGTCTGCTGCGTCTGTCTGTATGTCTGTCTGTCGTCTGTCTGTTCAGTCTGTCTGGCTGTTCTTTCTGTCTGTCTGTGTCTCACGCTCTCGCTTGTTGTCTGTCTGTCTGTCTGTCTGATGTATGTCTGTCTGTCTGTCTGTCTGTTCGTCTGTCTGTCTGTCTGTCTGTCTGTCTGTTCTTCTTCACTCTGTCTGTCTGTATCGATATGTCTGTCTGTTCGGTCTGTCTCACTCTCCGCCTCTGTCTGCTCTCCCACTCTGTTCGTCTGTCTGTCTGTCTGTATGTCTGTTCTGTCTGTCTGTCTGTCTGCTGTCGGTCTGTCTGTCTGTCTGTCTGTTCATCTCTCGCTCTGCTGGTCTGTCTGTCTGTCGTCTGTCTGTCTGTCTGGCCTGTCTTCTCTGTCGCTCTGTCTCTCTTTCTGTCTCTCTTTCTGTCTCGTCGTCTCTCGTCGGTCTCATCTGTCTGTCTCTCTCTGTCTGTCGTCTTGTCGGTCAGTGTTGATGGCCAGGACAGGGTCTGGAGCCTTGAGGGCCATGGGCGTGTTTGTGTGTGGGTGTATGATCGAAGATGGACCAGGTGTCACATTCACATCAATCCGCTGGAGAGTGGGAGTCAGCTTTCATGTGTGCCCTAGAGATACCCACTCCGCAGTAAGAACCTTCTCAGAGGACCACACGCAGTAGGAATAGAAGATGTTTCTAAAGCTTCTACATTCATGTAGGCCGTCCTTGTTCAATAACAAATTTTGTTCTTCAAAACTGACTTGCCTAGATAAATAAAGTTTCGATTCTTTTTAAGTTAAATGTGGATGCTAACCTGATATGTGATAAGATGAATTAATCAAGAATAATGATGAGTGAGATGGTTACAGAGGCAAAAGACCCCATAAAAAAGCTCACCCTGTATGGTAATGGTGAGAGGTTGGCAATGTTTTGGCCCGTGGCTCATGAAACTTTACTCATTCATGATTATTCATGATTCATTCAGATTATTGACGATCATCAGGATTTTTCTATCAACTCCCTTAGAAAAAAAACCGAAAACGTACTATGGCCAAAACACAGCCCAAAAGAAAACAAGTTGTAAACTCAAACCTTGATGTAGCCATTGGAGGCAAGGAATAGGGACCAAATTACTAACGTTTGATACTCTTGATTAGAATATGAATTTTGTCCAAATATTTATGCCTTCTTTGATGGGGGGGGGAGGATAGATAGATAAAGTCTTTGATTATAAACGGTAAATCAGATTGTATGAAAATACCTCAAATGAAAGGTGAATCTGTTTTGCCCATCAAAAATGTGATCTTTAAATTAACAATTCTGGAGTAATAGAGCAAAGAAAAAATAATCGCTTCACTGGCTGTATACAGAACCAGTCACAAATTTTGGAATTCCAGGGTTTTTGTAGGTTTTTACTATTTCTACATGTAGACTTTGTAAATGTTGTAATGTTTTAATTTAACCTTTCTTTAACTAATACAAATAGTGAATACATCAAAACCATGAAATAACACATATAGAATCATGTAGTAAACCAAAAAAGTGTTAAACAAATCAAAATATATTTCATATTTGCGATTCTTCACAGTAGCAACCTTTGCCTTGAGACGCTTTGCACAATCTTGGCCTTCTCTCACCTGCTTCATGAGGAGTCCAACTGGAATGCTTAACCAACAGTCTTGAAGGAGCTCCACTGGTAAGGTATATATGGAGGAGTTAGTATATTTTTCCTTCACCCAATCGAAATTGTTGTGCCTTCTCTATCTTCCTCTCTCTCAACCCCCCCCCCCCTACCCCCCCCCACACGCACGCACCACGCACCACACACAACATGCCCCCCACTACACTAAACCCACTACCCTCCCCACTCACTATGAAGGAGGTTTCTCCCAGATACCTCGTCGTTTGCGGGACCACTCCAGGAAGGCGTCTTGCTCGCCAAAACGTAGCGCTCTCTCTCAGAGAGATCAGGACCAGTCCAGACGACATGTTGCTCTTCAGGCTTGGTTTCCACCTGGACACATTACAACGCCACACCAAAGGTATAGCATACAATACCAAATTACTAGGCTCGGGATCTAGAGAGAAAAAAAAACTCTAACAGATATGAATTACAAAACATGTCACTGAACATGTTGAATTATACGCACAGATTACAAAAAATTAAATACAGGTCACTAAATTAATCACTGGCATCAATACAGTAGTCAAACGATCAGTAAAATACTGCAACTTAGAGGAGACGAGAGAGAGAGAGAGATGAGAGAGGAGAGGAGTAGAGGATTAGGAGAGAACATTGGTGAGAGAGAGAGAGAGAGAGAAAGAGAGAAACAGACGAGGCGCGAGAGAGAGAGAGTGGGAGAGAGAGATAGAGACAGAGACAGAAGAGAGAGACAGATACCGAGAGAGAGGGGAGTAGAGAGAGAGAGAGAGAGAGGGGGGATAGAGAGATGAGAGAGGAGAGAGGGGGAGAGAGAGAGACAGACAGACAGAGAGGAGAGGGGGAGGAGCTAAAGGTAAACTGAATGAATAGATAGGGAGGCAAAGGTTACTTCTCTCCTCCACCTGTATCATCCCTCTCAGTCCTCGCTCAGTCATCTCTTGCCTTTTGAAGTTTTGCTTAAAAGGAGGAAATCAACTCCTGGGGGTGATGGCTGCCAGTCATAATGACAGAAACTGGCTCGACGAGAAGAAACCTTCCTCTTGTGTTTTTAGTTCATTTCCACTGTCTGCCACATTGGTTGACGTGTGTTTGTGTTCAGTGGTGTGTTCAGTGTGTGATGTGAGAGTGAGAGTGAGAGTGTTGCTTTCCCTGAAACCGCGCCCACAGTAAAACCCACAGTAATTGCAGCAATGTACACAGAGTATGTGATGAGAGAGGGCCGAGAAGAGCGAGAGAGCGCGGGATGAGAGGGGGGTGGGGGGGAGAGGGTAGAGAGAGAGAGGGAGAGGGGGGGAGAGGAGAGAGAGGGAGATGGGGGAAGGAAAGGGAGAGAGGGGGAAGAGAGAGAGAGAGGCACGGAGGGGGGGAGAGAGGAAGAGCGAGGGGGCGGAGAGAGGAAAGAGGAGGGGGGGAGATAGGGAGAGAGAGGGAGGATGAGAGAGCGCAAAGAGAGAGAGAGAGAGAGAGAGCGCAAGAGAGGAAATTAGAGAGGGGGAGAGATAAATTAGAGGGGGAGCGATAATTAGAGAGACAGACAGACAGACAGACAGACAGACAGACAGACAGACAGACAGACAGACAGACAGACAGACAGGACAGACAGACAGACAGACAGACAGGACAGACAGACAGGACAGACAGGACAGACAGACAGGACAGAGACTCAAAATTGCGCTCAGGGCTCCTGTTTCCATTGATCATCCTTGAGATGTTTTACAACTGATTGGAGTCCATCTGTGGTAAATTCAATTGATTGGACATGACTGGAAAAGGTACACACCTGTGATATTTAAGTTCCCACTGTTGACAGGCATATCAGAGACCAAATCAAGTCTCCGAGACAGGCATTGTGTCGAAGACACAGATCTGGGGAAGGGAACCAAAACATTCTGCCGCATTGAAGAAAAAGAAACACGTGGCTCCATCATCTTAAATGGAAGAACCAGCAAGACTCTTTCCTAGAGCTGGCCACCAGCAAACCTGAGCCCTTAAAATACCAGTACCGATTGTGGCCAATCGGGGGAGAAGGGTCTTGGTTCGGGAGGTGACAAAGAACATAGATGCTCACTCTGACAGAGCTACAGATTTCCTCTGAGGAGCGGGAGAAAACTTCCAGAAGGACAAACCATCTATGCAGCACTACACAACAGGCCTTTATGATAGAGTGGCCAGACGGAAGGAAGCCACTCCTCAGTAAAAGGCACATGACAGTCCGCTTGGCGTTTGCCAAAGGGCACCTAAGAATCTCAGACCATGAGAAGAAACAAGATCTACAGTCAAGGTAGGAACTATATATATACACAGACACATCTTCAAAACCCTAGCCTTTTGGCGGCCTTTTCTGTTCTGTGTGCGCGCTGCTCCTTTGAGATTTTTTAGAGAGGGCCCCCGACTCACGCAGAAGAAAACATTTGTTTTAAAGTTAATGCCTGCAATTCTCCACATTTTGCCATGTGGAGAAAAATGTTGCAATTTGTAAAAACAGTTTCTGGCAATTCTCCCACATTTTGACATGACTCATGTCATGTTAGTTGATATCTGAGTGAGACTGAATAACAATAAATGGGGTTCTCCTGGTGTCAAGGCCCCTAGGCACGTGCCCTGCATATTCCAACACGTTTAGATAGCTGGATTAGGACTAACTACCCATCAAAACACCCAAACCTTTTGGTTGTGGAGTCATTTTCATCTGGACGGTTCCCTTTCCTAAAAATTCAAGATGAGTTCTAATTTTTGTGGTCCCCTTTCATGAGTGTCTTTGCCTTTGTTGGTCCCCTTTCATGAAGTGTCTTTTGCCTTTGTTGGTCCCCTTTCATAAGTGTCTTTGCCTTTGTTTGTCCCTTTTCATAAGTGTCTTTGCCTTTGTTGGTCCCTTTTCATGAGTGTCTTTGCCTTTGTTGGTCCCCTTTCATGAGTGTCTTTGCCTTTGTTGGTCCCCTTTCATGAGTGTCTTTGCCTTTGTTTGTCCCTTTTCATGAGTGTCTTTGCCTTTGTTGGTCCCCTTTCATAAGTGTCTTTGCCTTTGTTTGTCCCTTTTCATGAGTGTCTTTGCCTTTGTTGGTCCCCTTTCATAAGTGTCTTTGCCTTTGTTGATCCCCTTTCATGAGTGTCTTTGCCTTTGTTTGTCCCTTTTCATGAGTGTCTTTGCCTTTGTTGGTCCCCTTTCATAAGTGTCTTTGCCTTTGTTGGTCCCCTTTCATAAGTGTCTTTGCCTTTGTTTGTCCCTTTTCATAAGTGTCTTTGCCTTTGTTTGTCCCCTTACATGAGTGTCTTTGCCTTTGTTTGTCCCTTTTCATGAGTGTCTTTGCCTTTGTTGGTCCCCTTTCATAAGTGTCTTTGCCTTTGTTGGCCCCTTTTCATAAGTGTCTTTGCCTTTGTTTGTCCCCTTACTTGAGTGTCTTTGCCTTTGTTTGTCCCTTTTCATGAGTGTCTTTGCCTTTGTTTGTCCCTTTACATGAGTGTCTTTGCCTTTGTTTGTCCCTTTTCATGAGTGTCTTTGCCTTTGTTGGTCCCCTTTCATAAGTGTCTTTGCCTTTGTTGGTCCCCTTTCATAAGTGTCTTTGCCTTTGTTTGTCCCTTTTCATAAGTGTCTTTGCCTTTGTTTGTCCCCTTTCATAAGTGTCTTTGCCTTTGTTGGTCCCCTTTCATAAGTGTCTTTGCCTTTGTTTGTCCCTTTTCATAAGTGTCTTTGCCTTTGTTGGTCCCTTTTCATGAGTGTCTTTGCCTTTGTTGGTCCCCTTTCATGAGTGTCTTTGCCTTTGTTGGTCCCCTTTCATGAGTGTCTTTGCCTTTGTTTGTCCCTTTTCATGAGTGTCTTTGCCTTTGTTGGTCCCCTTTCATAAGTGTCTTTGCCTTTGTTTGTCCCTTTTCATGAGTGTCTTTGCCTTTGTTGGTCCCCTTTCATAAGTGTCTTTGCCTTTGTTGATCCCCTTTCATGAGTGTCTTTGCCTTTGTTTGTCCCTTTTCATGAGTGTCTTTGCCTTTGTTGGTCCCCTTTCATAAGTGTCTTTGCCTTTGTTGGTCCCCTTTCATAAGTGTCTTTGCCTTTGTTTGTCCCTTTTCATAAGTGTCTTTGCCTTTGTTGGTCCCCTTTCATAAGTGTCTTTGCCTTTGTTGGTCCCCTTTCATAAGTGTCTTTGCCTTTGTTGGTCCCCTTTCATGAGTGTCTTTGCCTTTGTTGGTCCCCTTTCATAAGTGTCTTTGCCTTTGTTTGTCCCCTTTCATAAGTGTCTTTACCTTTGTTTGACCCTTTTCATAAGTGTCTTTGCCTTTGTTGGTCCCTTTTCATGAGTGTCTTTGCCTTTGTTGTCCCCTTTTCATAAGTGTCTTTGCCTTTGTTTGTCCCCTTACATGAGTGTCTTTGCCTTTGTTTGTCCCTTTTCATGAGTGTCTTTGCCTTTGTTGGTCCCCTTTCATAAGTGTCTTTGCCTTTGTTGGCCCCTTTTCATAAGTGTCTTTGCCTTTGTTTGTCCCCTTACATGAGTGTCTTTGCCTTTGTTTGTCCCTTTTCATGAGTGTCTTTGCCTTTGTTTGTCCCTTTACATGAGCGTCTTTGCCTTTGTTTGTCCCTTTTCATGAGTGTCTTTGCCTTTGTTGGTCCCCTTTCATAAGTGTCTTTGCCTTTGTTGGTCCCCTTTCATAAGTGTCTTTGTCTTTGTTTGTCCCTTTTCATAAGTGTCTTTGCCTTTGTTGGTCCCCTTTCATAAGTGTCTTTGCCTTTGTTGGTCCCCTTTTCATAAGTGTCTTTGCCTTTGTTGGTCCCCTTTCATGAGTGTCTTTGCCTTTGTTGGTCCCCTTTCATAAGTGTCTTTGCCTTTGTTTGTCCCTTTTCATGAGTGTCTTTGCCTTTGATTGTCCCCTTTCATAAGTGTCTTTGCCTTTGTTGGTCCCCTTTCATGAGTGTCTTTGCCTTTGTTGGTCCCCTTTCATAAGTGTCTTTGCCTTTGTTGGTCCCCTTTCATGAGTGTCTTTGCCTTTGTTTGTCCCTTTTCATGAGTGTCTTTGCCTTTGTTGGTCCCCTTTCATAAGTGTCTTTGCCTTTGTTGGTCCCCTTTCATAAGTGTCTTTGCCTTTGTTTGTCCCTTTTCATAAGTGTCTTTGCCTTTGTTGGTCCCCTTTCATAAGTGTCTTTGCCTTTGTTGGTCCCCTTTTCATAAGTGTCTTTGCCTTTGTTTGTCCCCTTACATGAGTGTCTTTGCCTTTGTTTGTCCCTTTTCATGAGTGTCTTTGCCTTTGTTGGTCCCCTTTCATAAGTGTCTTTGCCTTTGTTGGCCCCTTTTCATAAGTGTCTTTGCCTTTGTTTGTCCCCTTACATGAGTGTCTTTGCCTTTGTTTGTCCCTTTTCATGAGTGTCTTTGCCTTTGTTTGTCCCTTTACATGAGTGTCTTTGCCTTTGTTTGTCCCTTTTCATGAGTGTCTTTGCCTTTGTTGGTCCCCTTTCATAAGTGTCTTTGCCTTTGTTGGTCCCCTTTCATAAGTGCCTTTGCCTTTGTATGTCCCTTTTCATAAGTGTCTTTGCCTTTGTTGGTCCCCTTTCATAAGTGTCTTTGCCTTTGTTGGTCCCCTTTCATAAGTGTCTTTGCCTTTGTTGGTCCCCTTTCATGAGTGTCTTTGCCTTTGTTGGTCCCCTTTCATAAGTGTCTTTGCCTTTGTTGGTCCCCTTTCATAAGTGTCTTTGCCTTTGTTTGTCCCTTTTCATAAGTGTCTTTGCCTTTGTTGGTCCCTTTTCATGAGTGTCTTTGCCTTTGTTGGTCCCCTTTCATGAGTGTCTTTGCCTTTGTTTGTCCCCTTACATGAGTGTTTTTGCCATTGTTTGTCCCTTTTCATGAGTGTCTTTGCCTTTGTTTGTCCCTTTTCATGAGTGTCTTTGCCTTTGTTGGTCCCCTTTCATAAGTGTCTTTGCCTTTGTTGGCCCCTTTTCATGAGTGTCTTTGCCTTTGTTGGTCCCCTTTTCATAAGTGTCTTTGCCTTTGTTGGTCCCCTTTCATGAGTGTCTTTGCCTTTGTTTGTCCCTTTTCATGAGTGTCTTTGCCTTTGTTGGTCCCCTTTCATAAGTGTCATTGCCTTTGTTTGTCCCTTTTCATGAGTGTCTTTGCCTTTGTTGGTCCCCTTTCATAAGTGTCTTTGCCTTTGTTGGTCCCCTTTCATAAGTGTCTTTGCCTTTGTTTGTCCCTTTTCATAAGTGTCTTTGCCTTTGTTGGTCCCCTTTCATAAGTGTCTTTGCCTTTGTTGGTCCCCTTTCATAAGTGTCTTTGCCTTTGTTGGTCCCCTTTCATGAGTGTCTTTGCCTTTGTTGGTCCCCTTTCATAAGTGTCTTTGCCTTTGTTTGTCCCCTTTCATAAGTGTCTTTACCTTTGTTTGACCCTTTTCATAAGTGTCTTTGCCTTTGTTGGTCCCTTTTCATGAGTGTCTTTGCCTTTGTTGTCCCCTTTTCATAAGTGTCTTTGCCTTTGTTAGTCCCCTTACATGAGTGTCTTTGCCTTTGTTTGTCCCTTTTCATGAGTGTCTTTGCCTTTGTTGGTCCCCTTTCATAAGTGTCTTTGCCTTTGTTGGCCCCTTTTCATAAGTGTCTTTGCCTTTGTTTGTCCCCTTACATGAGTGTCTTTGCCTTTGTTTGTCCCTTTTCATGAGTGTCTTTGCCTTTGTTTGTCCCTTTACATGAGTGTCTTTGCCTTTGTTTGTCCCTTTTCATGAGTGTCTTTGCCTTTGTTGGTCCCCTTTCATAAGTGTCTTTGCCTTTGTTGGTCCCCTTTCATAAGTGTCTTTGCCTTTGTTTGTCCCCTTACATGAGTGTCTTTGCCTTTGTTTGTCCCTTTTCATGAGTGTCTTTGCCTTTTTTGGTCCCCTTTCATAAGTGTCTTTGCCTTTGTTGGCCCCTTTTCATAAGTGTCTTTGCCTTTGTTTGTCCCCTTACATGAGTGTCTTTGCCTTTGTTTGTCCCTTTTCATGAGTGTCTTTGCCTTTGTTTGTCCCTTTACATGAGTGTCTTTGCCTTTGTTTGTCCCTTT
>NC_052332.1:41454362-41546862 GCF_016432855.1 Salvelinus namaycush
AGATAGGTATATATATATAGATAGATAGATACAGTAGATAGATACAGTAGATATATAGATATATATATATATATATAGATAGATAGATACAGTAGATAGATACAGTAGATATATATATATATATATATATATATATATATATATATATATATATATATATATATATATATAGATAGATAGATAGATACAGTATATAGATAGATAGATACAGTAGATAGATACAGTAGATATATATATATATATATATATATAGATAGATAGATAGATAGATAGATAGATAGATAGATAGATAGATACAGTAGATAGGTATATATATATATAGATAGATAGATACAGTAGACAGATATATATATATAGAGATAGATACAATAGATAGATATATATATATAGATAGATACAATAGATAGATATATATATATATAGATAGATACAATAGATAGGTATATATATATAGATAGATACAGTAGATAGATATATATATAGATAGATACAATAGATAGATATATATATATATAGATAGATACAATAGATAGATACAGTAGATAGATATATATATATATAGATAGATACAGTAGATAGATATATATATATATAGATAGGTATATAGATAGATACAGTAGATAGATATATATAGATAGATACAGTAGATAGATACAGTAGATAGATAGATAGATAGATAGATAGATAGATAGATAGATAGATAGATAGATAGATAGATAGATACAATAGGTAGATACATACATAGATTCAATAGATAGATACAATAGGTATATATATAGATAGATACAGTAGATAGATATATATATATATAGATAGGTATATAGATAGATACAGTAGATAGATATATATATATAGAGATAGATACAATAGATAGATATATATATATATAGATAGATACAATAGATAGATAGATAGATAGATAGATAGATAGATAGATACAATAGGTAGATACATACATAGATTCAATAGATAGATACAATAGGTATATATATAGATAGATACAGTAGATAGATACAATAGGTATATATATAGATAGATACAGTAGATAGATATATATATATATATAGATAGATACAGTAGATAGATATATATATATATATAGATAGATACAGTAGATAGATATATATATATATATAGATAGATACAATAGGTATATATATAGATAGATACAGTAGATAGATATATATATATATAGATAGGTATATAGATAGATACAGTAGATAGATATATATAGATAGATACAGTAGATAGATACAGTAGATAGATATATATATATATAGATAGATACAGTAGATAGATATATATATATATATATAGATACAGTAGATATATATATAGGTATATAGATAGATACAGTAGATAGATAGATATATATATAGATAGATACAGTAGATAGATATATATATATATATATAGATACAGTAGATATATATATAGGTATATAGATAGATACAGTAGATAGATAGATATATATATATATAGATACAGTAGATAGATATATATATATATAGATATCTGTGGGCGTGTTTTTCAGCGGCAAGGACTGGGAGACTAGTCAGGATAAAAACAAAGATGAACGGAGCAAAGTACAGAGAGATTGTTTATGAAACTGGCTACAGAGCACTCAGGGGGAACATTCACCTTCAAACAGGACGACAACCCTAAGCACACAGCCAAGACAACGCCGGAGTGGCTTCGGGACAAGTCTCTGAATGTCCTTGAGTGGCCCAGCCAGAGCCTGGACTCGAACCCAATCGAACATCTCTGAAGAGACCTGAAAATAGCTGTGCAGCAACACTCCCCATCCAACCTAACAGAGCTTGAGAGGATCTGCAGAGAAGAATGGGAGCAACTCCCCAAATACAAGTGTGCCAAGCTTGTAGCGTCATACCCAAGAAGACTCAAGGCTGTAATTGTTCCCTAAGGTGCTTCAACAAAGTACTGAGTAAAGGGTCTGAATACTTATGTAAATGTGACATCATATTTTTATTTGTATAAATTAGCAAAGAAATCCAATAGGTTTTGCTTTGTCTTTTTGGGGTATTGTGTGTAGATTGATGAGGGGGGGAAAAAACTATTTAATGTTTGAGTAAAAATGTAGCATAACAAAATGTGATAAAAGTCAAGGGGTCTGAATACTTTCCAAATACACTGTATCGTTCATGCCATGTTACCTGGCTACTCTCTAACAGGATAGCCTTCTAAAAAGGCATTTATTTTCATCTTTTTTCATTGTTGTCAAAATGAAAGCATTGTCAAAGAGGCTACTGACCTGTGATCTGGGCTGCCTGTCAGACAAACCATTCAAGTGATGTAATTTGGCGGCGACGTGCCTGGCAGATACACTACATTACCAAAATGTTGTGGACACCTGCTCCTCAAACATCTCATTTCCAAAATCTGGGGCATTAATATGGAGTTGGTCCCCCCCTTTGCTGCTATAACAGCCTCCACTCTTCTGGGAAGGCTTTCCACTAGATATTGAAACATTGCTGTGGGGACTTGCTTCCATTCAGCCACAAGAGTATTAGTGAGGTCCGGCACTGATGTTGGGCGATTAGGCCTGGCTCGCAGTCGGCGTTCCAATTCATTCCAAAGTTGTTGGATGGGGTTAAGGTCAGGGCTCTGTGCAGGCCAGTCAAGTTCTTCCACACACCGATCTCGACAAACCATTTCTGTATGGACCTCGCTTTGTGCACGGGGGCGTTGTCATGCTGAAACAGGAAAGGGCCGTGCCCAAACTGTTGCCACAACATTAGAAGCACAGAATCGTCTAGAATGTCATTGTATGCTGTAGCGTTAAGATTTCCCTTCACTGGAACTAAGGGGCCTAGTCCGAACCATGAAAAACAGCCCCAGACCATTATTCCTCCTCCACCAAACTTTACAGTTGGCACTATGCATTCGGGTAGGTAACGTTCTCCTGGCATCCACCAAACCAGATTTGTCCGTTGGGCTGCCAGATGGTGAAGTGTGATTCATCACTCCAGAGAACGTGTTTCCACTGTTTCAGAGTCCAATGGCGGCGAGCTTTACACCGCGTCAGCCGACGCTTGGCATTGCGCATGGTGATCTTAGGCTTGTGTGCCGCTGCTCGGCCATGGAAACCCATTTTATGAAGCTCCCGATGAACTGTTCTTGTGCTGACGTTGCTTCCAGAGGCAGTTTAGAACTCGGTAGTGAGTGTTGCAACCGAGGACAGACGATTTTTACATGCGCTACGTGCTTCAGCACTTGTTGGTCTTCAGCACTTGTTGGTCTTCAGCACTTGTTGGTCTTCAGCACTTGTTGGTCTTCAGCACTTGTTGGGGTATCCACGGCCATGGAGGGGGCATCCACGGCCATGTAGGGGGCATCCACGGCCATGGAGGGGGCATCCACGGCCACGTAGGGGGCATCCGCGACCACGTAGGGGGCATCCGCGACCACGTAGGGGGCATCAGCGACCACGTAGGGGGCATCCGCGACCACGTAGGGGGCATCCGCGACCACGGAGGGGGCATCCGCGACCACGGAGGGGGCATCCGCGACCACGGAGGGGGCATCCGCGACCACGGAGGGGGCATCCGCGGCCACGGAGGGGGCATCCGCGGCCATGTAGGGGGCATCTGCGACCATGTAGGGGGCACCCGCGGCCATGTAGGGGGCATCCGCGGCCACGTAGAGGGCACCCGCGGCCATGTAGGGGGCATCCGCGGCCACGTAGAGGGCACCCGCGGCCACGTAGGGGGCATCCGCGGCCACGTAGGGGGCATCCGCGGCCACGTAGGGGGCATCCGCGGCCACGGAGGGGGCATCCGCGGCCACGTAGGGGGCATCCGCGGCCACGGAGGGGGCATCCACGGCCATGGAGGGGGGCAAGTCCCCGGTGGCACCAGGAAGTGTTTGTTCTCTTGGACTGTCGACAATCAGCAGTGAAAACTCCTTCGAATCTGCTGGGGACTCGCGTGCTATTAATTGTATAATCTGTGACATGTTCCTAGTGGAAAGGTCCGATGGATACCTTCATTTGTGAAAAACGTATTGAACTTGATGCAACTAAAGAAAAGATTATTACTCTTCATGAATAAGAATTCTATGAGACTATCGGCATTTTTTAAATGCTTCCTATCAAATCATCCAATAGGATCATGGTGGAACCTTCCTGGACTATGATCAATTTCCACCACTGCACCCCTCTACTAGCTTGAACCAGAAAATGGCTGCTCATTGTTCGACTCCAGGTGAGCGTAAATGGATGCATGTCGGAACCATAATGACGGAGAATAATTGTTCTCGGTGCGCCTTCCTTCTTCCCCTGCGTCCAGACTTAAGACTTTAAAATCGGTTTGAGCCCCTGTACAAGCTGTCTTCTGCTGGGGGATGGATGTTCCCTCCATGGCTGTGGATGTCCCTCCAGCTACCTCTCCCTGTCCTTGTCAATCAACTGCCTGGTCACAGCCTGGATGACTGCGGCCCCACTGCGCTGGGCCCTGCTCTCTGGATCAGAGCTCTTTCCCTTTGGCTGTTGTGGCCTGCGTCTCAGCAGCCCTTGTCTCAGGTGAGTTCTGTGGCTCTGGCCTCGCAATCAGCTTTGAGATACGGCAGAGGCCGGATCATTCCGGCTATTGTGACAGGGAGTTCGATGTTGAGGCATGTATCTATACCTGAGGCAAAGACTTTGTGTTTTCCTGGGGTCAAAGGTCAGGATTTCACCAGGTTGCTTCCCGAGGGTGTGAGTCAGTCACCGGGAATGATACTGTCACGGTTCATGTGGGGTCAAAGTTCAGGATATCACCAGATTGCTTCCTGAGGCTGTGCGTCAGTCACCGGGGGCTGATACTGTCACGGTTCATGTGGGGTCAAAGTTCAGGATATCACCAGGTTGCTTCCTGAGGCTGTGCGTCAGTCACCAGGGGCTGATACTGTCATGGTTCATGTGGGGTCAAAGTTCAGGATATCACCAGGTTGCTTCCTGAGGCTGTGCGTCAGTCACCGGGGCTGATACTGTCATGGTTCATGTGGGGTCAAAGTTCAGGATATCACCAGGTTGCTTCCTGAGGCTGTGAGTCAGTCACCGGGGCTGATACTGTCACGGTTCATGTGGGGTCAAAGTTCAGGATATCACCAGGTTGCTTCCTGAGGCTATGAGTCAGTCACCAGGGGCTGATACTGTCATGGTTCAGGTGGGGTCGGAGGGCAGCTCAGAACAGCTGATGATGAATCTCAAAGAACTGATTGGGTCACTACTTGACACCAACAAATGCCTCATAATATCTGTCCCTCTGCCCTTCCGTAACCGTGGCATTGAACGGTTCAGCTGACTTGTAGCCCTCCATAACTGGCTACGAGACTATTGCAGCTCTGTGTAACATTTATTGACAATTTTGATACCTTGTGGCAGTGGTGGAAAAAGTACCCACTTGTCATACTTGAGTAAAAGCAAAGATACCTTAATAGAAAATGACACAAGTAAAAGTGAAATTCACCCAGAAAAATACTACTTGAGTAAAAGTCTAAAAGTATTTGCTTTTAAATATACTTAAATGTCAAAAGTAAATGTAACTGCAAAAATATACTTAAGTATCAAATGTAAAAGTACAAGTATGAATAATTTCAAATTGCTTATAATAAGCACATCAGAAGGCACCATTTTCTTTATTTTTATGGATAGACAGGGGCACACTACAACATGCAGACTGTCACGCCTTGACCTTAGAGAGCCTTTTTATGTCTCTATTTGGTTTGGTCAGGGTGTGATTTGGGGTGGGCATTCTATGTTTTTGTTTTCTATGATTTTGTGTTTCTATGTTTTGGCCGGGTATGGTTCTCAATCAGGGACAGCTGTCTATCGTTGTCTCTGATTGGGAACCATACTTAGGTAGCCCTTTTCCCCCCTTTCAGTGTGTGTTTGTGGCACTATAGCCTTAAGCTTCACGGTCGTTTTTTGTATTGTTTATTGTTTTTGTCGGCGTCATCCTAATTAAAAGGAATATGTATGCTTACCATGCTGCGCTTTGGTCCTCTTCATCCGACGGCTGTGACACAGACATAATTTACAAACAATGCATTTGTGTTTAGTGAGTCCTCCAGATCAGAGGTATGTTCTCCTGATAAGTGAGTGAATTTGACAATTTTCCTGTCCTGCTTTTGGGTGTCAGGGACAATGTATGAAGTAAACAGTACATTCTTTTGTTTAGGAATGTAGTGGAGTAAAAGTTGTCAAAAATATAAATAGTAAAGTACAGATACCTAAAAAAACTACAGTACTTAAGTAGTACTTTAAGTTAAGTAAAAATACTTTAAGTACTTTACACCTCTGCCTTCTGGATACAAAGCTTGTATTATAAGGAGGATGGGAGCCTCTTTAGTGTCCTTTCATAACTGTGACCTTAATTGCCTACCGTCTGTAAGCTGTTAGTGTCTTAACAACCGTTCCACTGGTGCATGTTCATTAAGTGTTTATGGTTCATTGAACAAGCATGGGAAACAGTGTTTAAACCCTTTATAATGAAGATCTGTGAAGTTATTTGGATTTTTACGAATTATCTTTGAAAGACCTGGTCCTGAAAAAAGAGACATTTCTTTTTTTTGCTGAGTTTGTCTACAGGTTCATTTGCCTCACCTAAAGCCCGTTCTAGCGTGATGCTGCAATAGACCACCAAGTGCTAACAGTCAGTTTTTAGATAACGTGTGTGAAATGCTTGATAATGTATGTGATATCAATAGAGGTAGATTTTCTGGGTAATTTAAATATTGACTGGCTTTCATCAGGCTGCCCACTCAAGAGAAAGCTTCAAACTGTAACTATTTGTTGGTCCATGATGTGTAATGAGGAGCAACCATTGACACATTTATGAAATTGCTTATTACAGTTACTAATAAGCATGCGCCCATTAAGAAAATGACTGTATAAACGGTTAAATCCCCGTTGATTGATGAGGAATTGAAAAATTGTATGGTTGAGAGGGATGAGGCAATGGAATAGAAAAGAAGTCTGTCTGTACAACCGATTGGCAAACGTATATCAAATTGAGAACTCATGTGACTAAACTGAATAAAAGGAAGAAGCAACTACACTATGAAACAAAGATAAATGACATAAAGAATGATGGTAAAAGCTTTGAAGCAACTTCAATTACATTCTGGGCAAAAAGGTAAACTCCACTCCATCATTCATTGAATCAGATGGCTCATTCATCAGAAAACCAACTGATATTGCCAACTGCTTTAATGATTTTTTCATTGGCCAGATAAGCTAGCTTTGGCATGACATGCCAGCAACAAACGCTGACGCTACACATCCAAGTATATCTGACCAAATTATGATAGACAAGCAGTGTCATTTTGAATTCTGCAAAGGAAGTGTGGAAGAGGTGAAAAAAGTATTGTTGTCTATCGACAATGACAAGCCACCAGGGTCTGACAACTTGGATGGAAAATTACTGAGGATAATAGCGGACGATATTGCCACTCCTATTTGCCATATCTTCAATTTCAGCGTACTAGAAAGTGTGTGCCCTCAGGCCTGGGGGGAAGCAAAAGTTATTCCCTACCTAAGAATAGTAAAGCCCCCTTTGCTGGCTCAAATAGCCAACCAATCAGCCTGTTACCAACCCTTAGTCAACTTTTAACAAATTGACAAAAGACTTTCAGCACGCTTATAGGGAAGGACATTCAACAAGCACAGAACTTACACAAATTGATGATAATTGGCTGAGAGAAATTGATGATAAAAAGATTGTGGGGGCTGTTTTGTTAGACTTCAGTGCGGCTTTTGATATTATCGATCATAGTCAGTTGCTGGTAAAACATGTGTGTTATGGCTTTACACCCCCTGCTATATTGTAGATAAAGAGTTATCTGTCTAACAGAACACAGAGGGTATTCTTCAATGGAAGCCTCTCCAACATTATCCAGGTACAATCAGGAATTCCCCAGGGCAGCTGTCTAGGCTCCTTACTTTTTTCAATCTTTACTAACAACTTTGCCACTGGCTTTGAGCAAAGCCAGTGTGTCTATGTATGCGGATGACTCAACACTATACACATCAGCTACCACAGCGACTGAAATGACTGCAACACCTAACAAAGAGCTGCATTTAGTTTCAGAATGGGTGGCAAGGAATAAGTTAGTACTAAATATTTCAAAAACTAAAAACATTGTATTTGGGACAAATCATTTACTAAACCCAAACCTTAACTACATCTTGCAATGAATCATGTGGTAATTGAGCAAGTTGAGGAAACTAAACTGCTTGGAGTACCCTGGATTGTAAACTGTCATGATCAAAACATATTGTCGCAACAGGAGCTAGGATGGGGAGAAGTATGTCCATAATAAAGCGCTTCTCTCCATTCTTAAACAGCGCTATCAACATGGCAGGTCCTACAGGCCCTAGTTTCTACCTTCTTAACAGCACTATCAACATGGCAGGTCCTACGGGGCCTAATTTCTACCTTCTTAACAACACAATCAACAAGGCAGGTCCCACAGGGCCTAATTTCTACCTTCTTAACTTCTTCTGGCTGCAAGCCCGACGTCGGTACACTTATGACAACAGCCAGCTCAAGTGCAGGGCGCGAAATTCAAAATATATTTTTTTAAAGTATTTAACTTTCACACATTAACAAGTCCAATACAGCATATGAAAGGTACACATCTTGTGAATCCAGCCAACATGTCCGATTTTTAAAATGTTTTACAGCGAAAACACCACGTATATTTATGTTAGCTCACCACCAAATACAAAAAAGGACAGACATTTTTCACAGCACAGGTAGCATGCACAAAGCCAACCTAACTAACCAAGAACCAACCAAACTAACCAACAAACAACTTCATCAGATGACAGTCTTATAACATGTTATTCAATAAATCTATGTTTTGTTCGAAAAATGTGCATATTTCAGGTATAAATCATAGTTTACATTGCAGCTACAATCAGAAATTGCACCAAAAGCAGACAGAATAATTACAGACACCAACGCCAAATACCTAAATACTCATCATAAAACATTTCTGAAAAATACATAGTGTACAGCAAATGAAAGACAGGCATCTTGTGATTCCAGACAATATTTCCGATTTATCAAGTGTTTTACAGCGAAAACACAATATAGCGTTATATTAGCTTACCACAATAGCCAAAAACACAAGCCCTTCCCCAGCAGTAAAAGTTAGCGATCGTAACAAACCAGTAAAATAATTTTTGACTAACCTTGATTTTCTTCATCAGATGACAGTCCAATAACATCAGGTTATACATACACTTATGTTTTGTTCGAAAATGTGCATATTTAGAGCTGAAATCAATGGTTATACATTGTGCTAACTTAGCTACTTTTTCCCACAACGCCCAGATTTTTTTCGGACACTTTTTCTGACACACATATTCTGACCAAATAGCTATTCATTGTCACGATCGTCTTTGGGTGAGAGAGAGGACCAAGGCGCAGCGCGTGAAAAATACATCTTCTCTTTATTATAAGAAGGTAAACGAAACAAAACAACAAACAGATGACCGTGAAGCTATAAATACAAAATGGTGCTGACACTGACCATTACACACTGACATAGACAATTACCCACAAAACAGCTAAAGCCTATGGTTGCCTTAAATATGGCTCCCAATCAGAGACAACCATAACCAGCTGTCTCTAATTGAGACCCAATTCAGGCAACCATAGACTTTCCTAGACACCTACACTGAACACTAAACCATCTACTCTACTAAACCCCCTAAACCATACAACACCCTAGACAATACAAAAACACACAAACTTCCCCATGTCACACCCTGACCTAACTAAAATAATAATGAAAACAAAGATAACTAAGGCCAGGGTGTGACATTCATAAACATAACTAAAACATACATGTTGTATAGGAAATGATAGATCCATTAGTTCTTAATGAAATCGCAGTGTTAGAATTCTAAAAAATAACTTCATTACGACATCCAGCTTCGGTATAGCTAGAGTACCCAAAAGTTGGGCGCCCAAGACTAGTTCACATGTACGACAGATATATGAAATAGCATCATAAAATGTTTCTTACTTTTGCTGATCTTTCATCAGAATGTTGGACAAGGGCTCCTTTGTCAAGAACAATCGTTGTTTGGATTTAGAACGGCCACTTTCCCTCTCGATTTAGCAAGCACACTAGCCAAGTGGCACGAATCTCTCCATCGTCAACAAAGTCAGAGAACGGAACACGGCAAAACTCCCGAAAAAATGTCAATAATCTGATTAAACTATATTGAAAAAACATACTTTATGATGATATGGTCAAATGTATCAAATAAAATCAAAGCCAATAGTAGTCGCCTATAACGGCAGCTAAACAGAAGGCAAATCCAAGTCCCTCTTCGCGCTCTCCAGAAAACCGGAAATGGGGGACACGTCATACAAAGAGCTTGTATTCCACTTCAGACCAAGATAAACACTACATTTCTTCTCTCACCGCCTCTTGACATCCAGGGGAAGGTCTATGAAGTGCACGTATACTAATACGTATCATGCCCATTTATAGGCAGGACCTAGAAGAGAGCATCGATTTCAGACTTTCCACTTCCTGGTCAGGAAGTTTGTGCCAAATGAGTTCTGCTTGACTCACAGATATAATTCAAACGGTTTTAGAAACTAGAGTGTTTTCTATCCAATAGTAATAATAATATGCATATTGTACGAGCAAGAATTGAGTACGAGGCCGTTTGAAATGGGCACCTTTATCCAAGTTACTCAATACTGCCCCTGCAGCCAGAAGAAGTTAACAACACTATCAACATGTCAGGTCCTACAGGGCCTAATTTCTACATTCTTAACAACACTATCAACAAGGCAGGTCCTACAGGGCCTAATTTCTACCTTCTTAACAACACTATCAACATGGCAGGTCCTACAGGGCCTAATTTGGTCGCACCTGGTCTGCTGTTCAGTCGTGTGGTCAGGAAAATTGCAAATGGCTCAGAACAGGGCAGCACAGCTGGCCCTTAGATGTACACAGAGAGCTAACATTAATAATATGCATGTCAATCTCTCCTGGCTCAAAGTGGAGGAGAGATTGATTTCATCGCACCCTGTATTTGTGAGTGGTATTGACATGTTGACACCCATGCATACCCCACATGCCATCAGAGGTCATGCCATCAGAGGTCATGCCTTCAGAGGTCATGCCTTCAGAGGTCATGCCTTCAGAGGTCATGCCATCAGAGGTCATGCCATCAGAGGTCATGCCTTCAGAGGTCATGCCATCAGAGGTCATGCCATCAGAGGTCATGCCTTCAGAGGTCATGCCATCAGAGGTCATGCCTTCAGAGGTCATGCCATCAGAGGTCATGCCTTCAGAGGTCATGCCATCAGAGGTCATGCCATCAGAGGTCATGCCATCAGAGGTCATGCCATCAGAGGTCATGCCTTCAGAGGCGCACAGTACAACATATATCCATGACTACATGGAACTCTATTCCACATCAAGTAACTTATGCAAGCAGTAAAATTAGATTTTTAAAACAGATAAAAATACACTTTATGGAACAGCGGGGACTGTGAAGCAACACAGCTGGGCACAGACACATGCATACAAACACACAATAACATACGCGCTACACACACACGTACACATGGATTTTGTGTTGTAGATATGTGGTAGTAGAGTAGAGGCCTGAGGGCACACACTCAGTGGGTTGTGACATCTGTTGTGAATGTATTGGAATGTTGTTAAAAATGTATAACTGCCTTAATTTTGCTGGACCCCAGGAAGAGTAGCTGCTGCCTTGGCAGGAACTAATGGGGATCAATAATAAACCCCAGGAAGAGTAGCTGCTGCCTTGGCAGGAACTAATGGGGATCCATAATAAACCCCAGGAAGAGTAGCTGCTGCCTTGGCAGGAACTAATGGGGATCCATAATAAACCACAGGAAGAGTAGCTGCTGCCTTGGCAGGAACTAATGGGATCCATAATAAACACCAGGAAGAGTAGCTGCTGCCTTGGCAGGAACTAATGGGGATCAATAATAAACCCCAGGAAGAGTAGCTGCTGCCTTGGCAGGAACTAATGGGGATCCATAATAAACCCCAGGAAGAGTAGCTGCTGCCTTGGCAGGAACTAATGGGGATCCATAATAAACCCCAGGAAGAGTAGCTGCTGCCTTGGCAGGAACTAATGGGGATCCATAATAAACCCCAGGAAGAGTAGCTGCTGCCTTGACAGGAACTAAATGGGGATCCATAATAAACCCCAGGAAGAGTAGCTGCTGCCTTGGCAACAGGAACTAATGGGGATCCATAATGAACACCTAGAAGAGTAGCTGCTGCTTTGACAGGAACTAATGTGGATCCATAATAAACCCCAGGAAGAGTAGCTGCTGCCTTGGCAGGAACTAAATGGGGATCCATAAAAAACCCCAGGAAGAGTAGCTGCTGCCTTGGCAGGAACTAATGGGGATCCATAATAAACCCCAGGAAGAGTAGCTGCTGCCTTGGCAGGAACTAATGGGGATCCATAATAAACCCCAGGAAGAGTAGCTGCTGCCTTGGCAGGAACTAATGGGGATCCATAATAAACCCCAGGAAGAGTAGCTGCTGCCTTGACGGGAACTAATGGAGATTCATAATAAACCCCAGGAAGAGTAGCTGCTGCCTTGGCAGGAACTAATGGGGATCCATAATAAACCCCAGGAAGAGTAGCTGCTGCCTTGGCAGGAACTAATGGGGATCCATAATAAACCCCAGGAAGAGTAGCTGCTGCCTTGACGGGAACTAATGGAGATTCATAATAAACCCCAGGAAGAGTAGCTGCTGCCTTGGCAGGAACTAATGGGGATCCATAATAAACCCCAGGAAGAGTAGCTGCTGCCTTGGCAGGAACTAATGGGGATTCATAATAAACCCCAGGAAGAGTAGCTGCTGCCTTGACAGGAACTAATGGGGATCCATAATAAACCCCAGGAAGAGTAGCTGCTGCCTTGACAGGAACTAATGGGCATCCATAATAAACCCCAGGAAGAGTAGCTGCTGCCTTGACAGGAACAAATGGGGATTCATAATACATACAAATACAGTGTCTGCCTCTGAGTGCAATGAACGTCGGTGTGACCCTGGACAACACCCTGTCGTTCTCTGCAAACATCAAAGCAGTGACTCGGTCCTGCAGGTTCATGCTCTTCAACATCCGTAGAGTACGACCCTGTCTGGACTACTGCAACTGGCTGTTGGCTGGGCTCCCCGTTTGTGACATCAAAAAGCCGCAGCCCTACTGGTGTTCAACCTTCCCGAAGTTCTCCCATGTCACCCCATTCCTCTGCACACTCCACTGGTTTCCAGTCAAAGCTCACATCCACTATAAGTCCAGAGTACTTGCCTACGGAGGCGCAGGTAGTGTAGTGGTTATTGCGTTGGGCCAGTAACTGAAAGCTTCCTGGATCAAATCCCCGAACTGTCAAGGTTAAAATCTGATGTTCTACCCCTGAACAAGGCAGTTAACCCACTGCTGCTGTGGCTCTCAGATCTGCATACCCACACATGCAGTCAGAGCCATGTCCTGGTATTCAGGGCTCTACTGTCCCTCCATCAGGTCCTAATGGCCTGGTACTCAGGGCTCTATTGTCCCTCAATCAGGTCCTAATGGTCTGGTACTCAGGGCTCTATTGTCCCTTCATCAGGTCCCAATGTCCTGGTACTCAGGGCTCTATTGTCCCTCCATCAGGTCCCAATGTCCTGGTACTAAGGGCTCTTTTGTTCCTCCATCAGGTCCTAATGGCCTGGTACTCAGGGCTCTATTGTCCCTCCATCAGGTCCTAATGTCCTGGTACTCAGGGCTCTATTGTCCCTCCATCAGGTCCTAATGGCCTGGTACTCAGGGCTCTATTGTCCCTCCATCAGGTCCTAATGGCCTGGTACTCAGGGCTCTACTGTCCCTCCATCAGGTCCTAATGTCCTGGTACTAAGGGCTCTTTTGTTCCTCCATCAGGTCCTAATGTCCTGGTACTCAGGGCTCTATTGTCCCTCCATCAGGTCCTAATGTCCTGGTACTCAGGGCTCTATTGTCCCTCCATCAGGTCCTAATGTCCTGGTACTAAGGGCTCTTTTGTTCCTCCATCATGTCCTAATGTCCTGGTACTCAGGGCTCTATTGTTCCTCTAATAACTGATATCAATGCAAATGCAATCAAAAATCACATCAAACACATCATCAAAACAGTATCCTGCTGTTAAAACTCACCGTTACATGCTGACCACACTGCTCGCTTTGCAAAATAAATGTACACATACATGTTATTCAATCATTCCACCCAAACTGCTTGTGTGTGTCAATGAACATCTGCGTAGACAGGTGCTAAAATAGAACTTGGTTCGATTTTCGATGCTTAATGCTCTGCAAGTCCCACCTCTCTCATTTGTTTTTTTTGGAGCATATTCCCACCTGGGTAATTGAAAGCTGAGCTGAGGTCCACACTCCAGTCCAGTTGGTGGTGGTAATGCACCTTAAAGTTGGTTGCCAATCGCCATATAAAGTCCAAAGAAGAAGAAGAGATTACTTGAAACTAACTAGGTTCCCTCTTTTATCTGTGGATTAACTGTCGGAGTAAAGAACACATCATTTTGTGTGATTTCAAATTGGTTCAAAATTCTACAAAAATCCAGGAGAAAAAAAAAGGACCTTGTGCATTTCAGGCTAGCTAAATGTCATGAATTTCAACCTGGGTGTCCTGATCGCGTCTGTTGTGGATGGACAACATCAACATGCGTGCCATGGCGCATGCGGATGCACGAGCACGCCCGGTGTGGTCAGTATGTTCGGCTACATTGTTTGGCCTCACCTTGAGAACAATCCGTTTGAAGAAAGTAGTCCAACAACAGGTTGAAACAGTGGAAAATATTATATAACTTTATTGAACACACCGTTTTAAACATTTACAGTGCAGGGTGGAAAAAGTATGTGAAAATATGGTCGTTGTGGGTGTTGTTTCAAAAGTCGAACACAACGAATTGGCGTTTTTCTAAGGTGATGATGAATTCAAAGCGTTTAAGATGTCGCATGTAGAACAGCCATTACAGTGGCAAGAAAAAGTATGTGAACCCTTTGGAATTACCTGGACTTCTGCATAAATTGGTCATAAAATTTGATCTGATCTTCATCTAAGTCACAACAATAGACTTCTTAAACTAAAAACACACAAACAATTATACGTTTTTATGTCTTTATTGAACACACCGTTTAAACATTCACAGTGCAGGGTGGAAAAAGTATGTGAACCCTTGGATTTAATAACTGGTTGACCCTCCTTTGGCAGCAATAACCTCAACCAAATGTTTTCTGTAGTTGTGGATCAGACCCGCACAACGGTCAGGAGGAATTTTGGACCATTCCTTTTTACAAAACTGTTTCAGTTCAGCAATATTCTTGGGATGTCTGGTGTGAACCGCTCTCTTGAGGTCATGCCACAGCATCTCAATCGTGTTGAGGTCAGGACTGACTGGGCCACTCCAGAAGGCGTATTTTCTTCTGTTGAAGCAATTCTGTTGTTGATTTACTTCTGTGTTTTGGGTTGTTGTCCTGTTGCATCACCCAACGTCTGTTGAGCTTCAATTGGCGGACAGATAGCCTTACATTCTCCTGCAAAATGTCTTGATCAACTTTTGAATGGATTTTTCCGTCGATGATAACAAGCTGTCCAGGCCCTGAGGCAGCAAAGCAGCCCCGAAACATGATGCTCCCTTCACCATACTTTACAGTTGGGATGAGGTTTTGATGTTGGTGTGCTGTGTCTTTTTTTATCCACACATAGTGTTGTGTGTTCCTTCCAAACAACTCAACTTTAGTTGAATCTGTCCACAGAATATATAGCCAGTAGCGCTGTGGAACATCCAGATGCTCCTTTACAAACTTCAGACGTGCAGCAATGTTTTCTTTGGACAGCAGTGGCTTCTTCCATTGTGTCCTCCAATGAACACCATTCTTGTTTAGTGTTTGACGTATCGTAGACTCGTCAAAAGAGATGTTAGCATGTTCCAGAGATTTCTGTCAGTCTTTAGCTGACACTCTAGGATTCTTCTTAACCTCATTGAGCATTCTGCACTGTGCTCTTGCAGTCATCTTTGCAGGATGGCCACTCCTAGAGAGAGTAGCAACAGTGCTGAACTTTCTCCATTTATAGACAATTTGTCTTACCGTGGACTGATGAACATCAAGACTTTTAGAGATACTTTTGTAACCCTTTCCAGCTTTATCCAAGTCAACAATTCTTAATCTTGGGTCTTCTGCGATCTCTTTTGTTTGAGGCATGGTTCACATCAGTCAATGCTTCTTGTGAATAGCAAACTCAAATTGTGTGAGTGTTTTTTATAGGGCAAGGCAGCTCTAACCAACATCTCCAATCTCGTCTCATTGATTGGACTCCAGGTTAGTTGACTCCTGACTCCAATTAGCTTTTGGAGAAGTCATTAGCCTTGGGGGTTCACATACTTTTTCCAACCTACACTGTGAATGTTTAAATGATGTATTCAATATAGACAAGAAGAATACAATCATTTGTGTGTTATTAGTTGAAGCAGACTGGGTTTGTCTGTTGTTGTGACTTAGATGAAGATCAGATTAAATGTTATGACCAATTTATATAGAAATCCAGATAATTTCAAAGGGTTCACATACTTTGTCTTGCCACTGTATTACACATGACAGAAAAAGAAAACTGATTCAATATGTCTTTGGGACATACAGTGGGGCAAAAAAGTATTTAGTCAGCCACCAATTGTGCAAGTTCTCCCACTTAAAAAGATGAGAGAGGCCTGTAATTTTCATCATAGGTACACTTCAACTATGACAGACAAAATGAGAAAAAAAAATCCAGAAAATCACATTGTAGGATTTTTTATGAATTTATTTGCAAATTATGGTGGAAAATAAGTATTTGGTCACCTACAAACAAGCAAGATTTCTGGCTCTCACAGACCTGTAACTTCTTCTTTAAGAGGCTCCTCTGTCCTCCACTCGTTACCTGTATTAATGGCACCTGTTTGAACTTGTTATCAGTATAAAAGACACCTGTCCACAACCTCAAACAGTCACACTCCAAACTCCACTATGGCCAAGACCAAAGAGCTGTCAAAGGACACCAGAAACAAAATTGTAGACCTGCACCAGGCTGGGAAGACTGAATCTGCAATAGGTAAGCAGCTTGGTTTGAAGAAATCAACTGTGGGAGCAAATATTAGGAAATGGAAGACATACAAGACCACTGATAATCTCCCTCGATCTGGGGCTCCACGCAAGATCTCACCTCGTGGGGTCAAAATGATCACAAGAACGGTGAGCAAAAATCCCAGAACCACACGACCTAGTGAATGACCTGCAGAGAGCTGGGACCAAAGTAACAAAGCCTACCATCAGTAACACACTACGCCGCCAGGGACTCAAATCCTGCAGTGCCAGACGTGTCCCCCTGCTTAAGCCAGTACATGTCCAGCCCCGTCTGAAGTTTGCTAGAGAGCATTTGGATGATCCAGAAGAAGATTGGGAGAATGTCATATGGTCAGATGAAACCAAAATATAACTTTTTGGTAAAAACTCAACTCGTCGTGTTTGGAGGACAAAGAATGCTGAGTTGCATCCAAAGAACACCATACCTACTGTGAAGCATGGGGGTGGAAACATCATGCTTTGGGGCTGTTTTTCTGCAAAGGGACCAGGACGACTGATCCGTGTAAAGGAAATAATGAATGGGGCCATGTATCGTGAGATTTTGAGTGAAAACCTCCTTCCATCAGCAAGGGCATTGAAGATGAAACGTGGCTGGGTCTTTCAGCATGACAATGATCCCAAACACACCGCCCGGGCAACGAAGGAGTGGCTTCGTAAGAAGCATTTCAAGGTCCTGGAGTGGCCTAGCCAGTCTCCAGATCTCAACCCCATAGAAAATCTTTGGAGGGAGTTGAAAGTCAGTGTTGCCCAGCAACAGCCCCAAAACATCACTGCTCTAGAGGAGATCTGCATGGAAGAATGGGCCAAAATACCAGCAACAGTGTGTGAAAACCTTGTGAAGACTTACAGAAAATATTTGACCTCTGTCATTGCCAACAAAGGGTATATAACAAAGTATTGAGATAAACTTTTGTTATTGACCAAATACTTATTTTCCACCATAATTTGCAAATAAATTCATTAAAAATCCTACAATGTGTTTTTCTGGATTTTTTTTTCTCATTTTGTCTGTCATAGTTGAAGTGTACCTATGATGAAAATTACAGGCCTCATCTTTTTAAGTGGGAGAACTTGCACAATTGGTGGCTGACTAAATACCTTTTTGACCCACTGTAATTGGTATAGCCTATACTCCAAAATTAAACCAATTGTAGTAATTGCCTTTTGAATGCACTGTATTATTGTCATACTGGATGGACTAGTTACCTCACGCTATGCTCCAAACTTTCTATCCATGACTATGGGAGAGAATTTATAAGCCTAGGTGATGCTGTCGGTTCATTGATTGTGCAGGGCGGCTTACAGTTAGCCTACAATTATAGTGAATGTGTTTTTTGATTTTGAATAGTGACGTAATAGTGCATTTTGTATATTTTCATAATTAATAGGCTGCCACAGCTTTAGCTACAGAATATTTAATGTGTTTTTCCATCTCCACAACTCTATCCCCTTTATTCCTTTCTCGAGCGTACAGAGATAGGGGCCGGTCGACAGTTTAATTAAATATGTTTTGTTTTGAAAACATGTTATTATCGATGTTCCCGAAAACAGATTTCACTTGGTTTTCCCAAATTAAGTGCTTTGGTAGCTGTAGGAACATGATTGGAGAGCCCTATGGCATACAGAGTTTGGGTGGAATATCACCTGTCACACAGCCAGAGGCTGCATGATTCTCAAACAGTGGTTGATGTGTGGAATTAAATAGGTGTTTTTATAGGACCAGATATTTCTTTATGCAATCCTGTGTGAAAGTAGAGTTTTGATGGATTCTGATAAAAAGAGGAGGATCCCAGCTGCTACTGTATTAGTTTCTCATGTGCACTGCTAAAAACCGGAGTAGCCTACCTGGCTAACGGCGGGAAAACGGCGGGAAAAAACGTCCTCCATTTGCTATTTGAGTGCATACGGATGATGTATTTTTCCCCCCCTGCCCCTGTTCCTGCCCCTGTTCCTGTTCCTGTTCCTGCCCCTGTTCCTGTTCCTGTTCCTGCCCCTGTTCCTGTTCCTGCCCCTGTTCCTGTTCCTGTTCCTGCCCCTGTTCCTGTCCCTGTTCCTGTTCCTGTTCCTGTTCCTGTTCCTGCCCCTGTTCCTGTTCCTGCCCCTGTTCCTGTTCCTGTTCCTGTTCCTGCCCCTGTTCCTGTTCCTGTTCCTGTTCCTGCCCCTGTTCCTGTTCCTGCCCCTGTTCCTGTTCCTGTTCCTGTTCCTGCCCCTGTTCCTGTTCCTGTCCCTGTTCCTGTTCCTGTTCCTGCCCCTGTTCCTGTTCCTGTTCCTGTCCCTGTCCCTGTTCCTGTTCCTGCCCCTGTTCCTGTTCCTGTTCCTGCCCCTGTTCCTGTTCCTGCCCCTGTTCCTGCACCTGTTCCTGTTCCTGATCCTGTCCCTGTTCCTGTTCCTGTCCCTGTCCCTGTTCCTGTTCCTGTTCCTGCCCCTGTTCCTGTTCCTGTCCCCTGTTCCTGTTCCTGCCCCTGTTCCTGTTCCTGCCCCTGTTCCTGTTCCTGTTCCTGTTCCTGCCCCTGTTCCTGCCCCTGTTCCTGTTCCTGTTCCTGTCCCTGTTCCTGCCCCTGTTCCTGTCCCTGTCCCTGCCCCTGTTCCTGTTCCTGCCCCTGTTCCTGTTCCTGTTCCTGCCCCTGTTCCTGTTCCTGTTCCTGCCCCTGTTCCTGTTCCTGTTCCTGCCCCTGTTCCTGTTCCTGTCCCTGTCCCTGTTCCTGTTCCTGTCCCTGTTCCTGTCCCTGTTCCTGTTCCTGTTCCTGTTCCTGTTCCTGCCCCTGTTCCTGTTCCTGTCCCTGTTCCTGTTCCTGTTCCTGCCCCTGTTCCTGTTCCTGTTCCTGTCCCTGTTCCTGTCCCTGTCCCTGTCCCTGTCCCTGTCCCTGTTCCTGCCCCTGTTCCTGTTCCTGTTCCTGCCCCTGTTCCTGTTCCTGTTCCTGCCCCTGCCCCTGCCCCTGTTCCTGTTCCTGCCCCTGTCCCTGTCCCTGTTCCTGTCCCTGTTCCTGTTCCTGTCCCTGTTCCTGTCCCTGTTCCTGTCCCTGTCCCTGTCCCTGTTCCTGTTCCTGTTCCTGCCCCTGTTCCTGTTCCTGTTCCTGCCCCTGTTCCTGTTCCTGCCCCTGTTCCTGTTCCTGCCCCTGTTCCTGTTCCTGTTCCTGTTCCTGCCCCTGTTCCTGCCCCTGTTCCTGTCCCTGTCCCTGTTCCTGTTCCTGCCTCTGTTCCTGTCCCTGTCCCTGTCCCTGTTCCTGTTCCTGTTCCTGCCCCTGTCCCTGTTCCTGTTCCTGCCCCTGTTCCTGTTCCTGCCCCTGTTCCTGTTCCTGTCCCTGTTCCTGTTCCTGTCCCTGTTCCTGTTCCTGCCCCTGTTCCTGTTCCTGTCCCCTGTTCCTGTTCCTGCCCCTGTTCCTGTTCCTGCCCCTGTTCCTGTTCCTGTTCCTGTTCCTGCCCCTGTTCCTGCCCCTGTTCCTGTTCCTGTTCCTGTCCCTGTTCCTGCCCCTGTTCCTGTCCCTGTCCCTGCCCCTGTTCCTGTTCCTGCCCCTGTTCCTGTTCCTGTTCCTGCCCCTGTTCCTGTTCCTGTTCCTGCCCCTGTTCCTGTTCCTGTTCCTGCCCCTGTTCCTGTCCCTGTCCCTGTCCCTGTCCCTGTCCCTGTCCCTGTCCCTGTTCCTGTTCCTGCCCCTGTTCCTGTTCCTGTTCCTGTTCCTGCCCCTGTCCCTGTTCCTGTTCCTGCCCCTGTTCCTGTTCCTGTTCCTGCCCCTGTCCCTGTTCCTGTTCCTGTCCCTGTTCCTGTTCCTGTCCCTGTTCCTGTTCCTGTCCCTGTTCCTGTCCCTGTTCCTGTTCCTGTTCCTGCCCCTGTTCCTGTTCCTGTTCCTGCCCCTGTCCCTGTTCCTGTTCCTGTCCCTGTTCCTGTTCCTGTTACTGCCCCTGTTCCTGTTCCTGCCCCTGTTCCTGTTCCTGTTCCTGCCCCTGTTCCTGTTCCTGTTCCTGTTCCTGCCCCTGTTCCTGTTCCTGTCCCTGTTGCTGTTCCTGTCCCTGTCCCTGTTCCTGCCCCTGTTCCTGTTCCTGTTCCTGCCCCTGTTCCTGTTCCTGCCCCTGTTCCTGTTCCTGTCCCTGTCCCTGTCCCTGTTCCTGTTCCTGTTCCTGTCCCTGTTCCTGTTCCTGTTCCTGTCCCTGTCCCTGTCCCTGTTCCTGCCCCTGTTCCTGTTCCTGTTCCTGCCCCTGTTCCTGTTCCTGTTCCTGTCCCTGTCCCTGCCCCTGTTCCTGTTCCTGTCCCTGTCCCTGTCCCTGTCCCTGTTCCTGCCCCTGTTCCTGTTCCTGTCCCTGTCCCTGTCCCTGTTCCTGCCCCTGTCCCTGTCCCTGTTCCTACCCATGTCCCTGTTCCTGTCCCTGTTCCTGCCCCTGTCCCTGTCCCTGTTCCTACCCATGTCCCTGTCCCTGTCCCTGTTCCTGCCCCTGTCCCTGTCCCTGTCCCTGTTCCTGTCCCTGTTCCTGTTCCTGCCCCTGTCCCTGTCCCTGTTCCTGTTCCTGTTCCTGTTCATGTCCATGTCCATGTCCCTGTCCCTGTTCCTGTTCCTGCCCCTGTCCCTGTCCCTGTTCCTACCCATGTTCCTGTCCCTGTCCCTGTCCCTGTCCCTGTTCCTGTCCCTGTCCCTGTTCCTGTTCCTGTCCCTGTTCCTGTTCCTGTTCCTGTCCATGTCCATGTCCCTGTCCCTGTTCCTGCCCCTGTCCCTGTCCCTGTTCCTACCCATGTTCCTGTCCCTGTCCCTGTCCCTGTCCCTGTTCCTGCCCCTGTCCCTGTCCCTGTTCCTGTTCCTGTTCCTGCCCCTGTTCCTGTTCCTGCCCCTGTCCCTGTCCCTGTCCCTGTCCCTGTCCCTGTCCCTGTCCCTGTTCCTGCCCCTGTCCCTGTCCCTGTTCCTACCCATGTTCCTGTCCCTGTCCCTGTCCCTGTTCCTGTTCCTGCCCCTGTTCCTGTTCCTGCCCCTGTCCCTGTCCCTGTCCCTGTCCCTGTCCCTGTTCCTGTTCCTGTTCCTGCCCCTGTCCCTGTCCCTGTCCCTGTTCCTGCCCCTGTCCCTGTCCCTGTTCCTACCCGTGTCCCTGTCCCTGTCCCTGTCCCTGTCCCTGTCCCTGTTCCTGTTCCTGTCCCTGTCCCTGTCCCTGTTCCTGTTCCTGTTCCTGCCCCTGTTCCTGTTCCTGTCCCTGTCCCTGTCCCTGTCCCTGTCCCTGTTCCTACCCATTTGATAACGGGCCATTCTAAATCTAAATAAATTGTACTTATTAGTAAAGACAAGATTAAATTGAGAATAGCCTTATGGGTAGAAATACGATCACTTGATGAGAGAACAGGGTGTGCAACCTGAGGCAAGGAATAGAGAGCAAGCTTTTTTCGTGACTTTCTCAAATAGTCCGCCTATAGTCGCATCATGCAGCCACTTCATATGTGCACTCGCTGGGAGTGGGAAAAATATATATTTTATTTTATTCAGCTAAGTTAAATTATATTTTTTCTTACTATAAAATCATATACTATAAAATAATGTCACTCATAAGCATATCTTGTCTGCTGAATGAACTAGGCTACAGCCTATATCATGGAGCATAGCCAGATAACATACAGTATCTAGTCTGATGAATGAACAAGCCTACAGTCTATATCTACAGTCTATATCATGGAGGATAGCCAGATAACATACAGTATCTAGTCTGATGAATGAACAAGCCCACAGTCTATATCTACAGCCTATATCATGGAACATAGCCAGATAACATACAGTATCTAGTCTGATGAATGAACAAGCCTACAGTCTATATCATAGCCAGATAACATACAGTTTCTAGTCTGATGAATGAACAAGCCTACAGTCTATATCATGGAGGATAGCCAGATAACATACAGTATCTAGTCTGATGAATGAACAAGCCCACAGTCTATATCTACAGCCTATATCATGGAACATAGCCAGATAACATACAGTATCTAGTCAGCTAAATGAACAAGCCCACAGTCTATATCTACAGCCTATATCATGGAACATAGCCAGATAACATACAGTATCTAGTCTGATGAATGAACAAGCCCACAGCCTATATCATAGCCAGATAACATACAGTATCTAGTCTGATGAATGAACAAGTCTACAGCCTATATCATAGCCAGATAACATACAGTATCTAGTCTGATGAATGAACAAGCCCACAGCCAGTAGACCAACTCATATTCTGTTCTTCTGAAATACTTTTTCTTCATATCAGAATGTTTCTTTAGACTAAAATAAATCATGGATTTATTATGATGGTTTTATATTCAATAGATTTATTAGACTTTTTTAAATGTAGATGTTCCCAAGGAGCGGATCAGCGGCTTGTATCAACTACTTAACATCCGCTAGCTAGCCAACTAGCTAACATCAGCTATCTAGCCAACTAGCTAACATCAGCTATCTAGCCAACTAGCTAACATCAGCTATCTAGCCAACTAGCTAACATCGGCTATCTAGCCAACTAGCTAACATCAGCTATCTAGCCAACTAGCTAACATAAGCTATCTAGCCAACTAGCTAACATAAGCTATCTAGCCAACTAGCTAACATCAGCTATCTAGCCAACAAGCTAACATAAGCTATCTAGCCAACTAGCTAACATCAGCTATCTAGCCAACTAGCTAACATCAGCTATCTAGCCAACTAGCTAACATAAGCTATCTAGCCAACTAGCTAACATAAGCTAACATAAGCTATCTAGCCAACTAGCTAACATCAGCTATCTAGCCAACTAGCTAACATCAGCTATCTAGCCAACTAGCTAACATAAGCTATCTAGCCAACAAGCTAACATAAGCTATCTAGCCAACTAGCTAACATCAGCTATCTAGCCAACTAGCTAACCTCAGCTATCTAGCCAACATCAGCTATCTAGCCAACTAGCTAACATCAGCTATCTAGCCAACTAGCTAACATCAGCTATCTAGCCAACTAGCTAACATCAGCTATCTAGCCAACTAGCTAACATCAGCTATCTAGCCAACAAGCTAACATAAGCTATCTAGCCAACTAGCTAACATCAGCTATCTAGCCAACTAGCTAACATCAGCTATCTAGCCAACTAGCTAACATAAGCTATCTAGCCAACAAGCTAACATAAGCTATCTAGCCAACTAGCTAACATCAGCTATCTAGCCAACTAGCTAACCTCAGCTATCTAGCCAACATCAGCTATCTAGCCAACTAGCCAACATCAGCTATCTAGCCAACTAGCCAACATCAGCTATCTAGCCAACTAGCTAACATCAGCTAGCTAGCCAACTAGCTAACATCAGCTAGCTAGCCAACATCAGTTATCAGGCCAACATCAGCTATCTAGCCAACTAGCTAACATCAGCTAGCTAGCCGACTACAAATACAATCCTCTCTGGAGTAAAATTGATGCGAGCAATGAAGCAATCAAAGAACTGACCTGTCAGGTAGCCTCATTGGTACAGTCAGTGCAGGGCCTGGGTGACAGTTCAGTTAGGAATCGCTCCAACAGAAAACCAAGTTCAACCAACAAGGAGAAAATAAAATGTAAAAGTTGTTATGAGACTGGTCAACAGACTTGCTATCGTTGCTACAAATGTGGCAGTGATAGCCATTGAGCAGTAGGATGTAGGATCCGGGCAACGCACATCCATCGGGAAACGCCTGCGGGGTCACAACCATGGAACGGGGAGTGACCTCAGATACATCTAGTTCCATCCAGTGTTGCAGTGGCTGCAGTGCAAAGGTAGAGAGAACCTCAGAGTTTAAGTTTTGTTCATTGTGTCATAAAGCTTAGAGTGGCTGCTATAGGCCCTGTAGTTCCATTAATCACCTGGTCTAGAGTGGCTGCTATAGGCCTGTAGTTCCATTAATCACCTGGTCTAGAGTGGCTGCTATAGGCCTGTAGTTCCATTAATCACCTGGTCTAGAGTGGCTGCTATAGGCCCTGTAGTTCCATTAATCACCTGGTCTAGAGTGGCTGCTATAGGCCCTGTAGTTCCATTAATCACCTGGTCTAGAGTGGCTGCTATAGGCCCTGTAGTTCCATTAATCACCTGGTCTAGAGTGGCTGCTATAGCCCTGTAGTTCCATTAATCACCTGGTCTAGAGTGGCTGCTATAGGCCCTGTAGTTCCATTAATCACCTGGTCTAGAGTGGCTGCTATAGCCCTGTAGTTCCATTAATCACCTGGTCTAGAGTGGCTGCTATAGGCCCTGTAGTTCCATTAATCACCTGGTCTAGAGTGGCTGCTATAGGCCCTGTAGTTCCATTAATCACCTGGTCTAGAGTGGCTGCTATAGGCCCTGTAGTTCCATTAATCACCTGGTCTGGAGTGGCTGCTATAGCCCTGTAGTTCCATTAATCACCTGGTCTGGAGTGGCTGCTATAGGCCTGTAGTTCCATTAATCACCTGGTCTAGAGTGGCTGCTATAGGCCTGTAGTTCCATTAATCACCTGGTCTAGAGTGGCTGCTATAGGCCTGTAGTTCCATTAATCACCTGGTCTGGAGTGGCTGCTATAGGCCCTGTAGTTCCATTAATCACCTGGTCTAGAGTGGCTGCTATAGGCCTGTAGTTCCATTAATCACCTGGTCTAGAGTGGCTGCTATAGGCCTGTAGTTCCATTAATCACCTGGTCCAGAGTGGCTGCTATAGGCCTGTAGTTCCATGAATCACCTGGTCTAGAGTGGCTGCTATAGGCCCTGTAGTTCTATTAATCACCTGGTCTGGAGTGGCTGCTATAGGCCTGTAGTTCCATTAATCACCTGGTCTAGAGTGGCTGCTATAGGCCTGTAGTTCCATTAATCACCTGGTCTAGAGTGGCTGCTATAGGCCCTGTAGTTCCATTAATCACCTGGTCTAGAGTGGCTGCTATAGGCCTGTAGTTCCATTAATCACCTGGTCCAGAGTGGCTGCTATAGGGTCTGTAGTTCCATTAATCACCTGGTCTAGAGTGGCTGCTATAGGCCTGTAGTTCCATTAATCACCTGGTCTAGAGTGGCTGCTATAGGCCCTGTAGTTCCATTAATCACCTGGTCTAGAGGGGCTGCTATAGCCCTGTAGCTCCATTAATCACCTGGTCTAGAGTGTCTGCTATATGTTTTGGCAAAAATTCTGTTTTCTACTTTAATCCACATGCCTGTTGCTCTGTGCACTGACAGTATCACTTGTAAAACTTGTTTGATAATATTGACTTTTGGGTTGGTGTTTGTGGGTTATACATTGAGTGCATGGAGCCAAAGTCATGTGGAGCCCCTTTCAACCACGTGGATAGAATTCAACCATTGTTTTCACAATAGTCCAATAATACCAATAATCACAGTAATTTCACAATATATAAAAAACTTTTGGGGGGAACTATTCCTCTTTAATATCACTCAATCTGGGGATGATGGGGCTTTAAAGGAGAGTTCAGACTGGAATTATATGAATATGCATGATTTGAGACTGATGCATTTGTTTACTGTGTTCTATTGGTTCTAGATAGATGTGTTCTAGATAGATGTGTTCTATTGTCCTAGATAGATCTGTTCTGTGTTCTAGATAGATGTGTTCTAGATAGATGTGTTCTATTGGTTCTAGATAGATGTGTTCTATGTGTTCTAGATAGATGTGTTCTAGATAGATGTGTTCTATTGGTTTTAGATAGATGTGTTCTATTGGTTCTAGATATATGTGTTCTATTGGTTCTAGATAGATGTGTTCTAGATAGATGTGTTCTATTGGTTCTAGATATATGTGTTCTATTGGTTCTAGATATATGTGTTCTATTGGTTCTAGATAGATGTGTTCTATTGGTTCTAGATAGATGTGTTCTATTGGTTCTAGATAGATGTGTTCTAGATATATGTGTTCTATTGGTTCTAGATAGATGTGTTCTATTGGTTCTAGATAGATGTGTTCTATGTGTTCTAGATAGATGTGTTCTATTGGTTCTAGATATATGTGTTCTAGATAGATGTGTTCTATTGGTTCTAGATAGATGTGTTCTATTGGTTCTAGATATATGTGTTCTATGTGTTCTAGATAGATGTGTTCTATTGGTTCTAGATAGATGGGTTCTATTGGTTCTAGATATATGTGTTCTATTGGTTCTAGATAGATGTGTTCTATTGGTTCTCGATATATGTGTTCTATTGGTTCTCGATAGATGTGTTCTATTGGTTCTAGATAGATGTGTTCTATTGGTTCTAGATAGATGTGTTCTAGATAGATGTGTTCTATTGGTTCTAGATAGATGTGTTCTATTGGTTCTAGATAGATGTGTTCTATGTGTTCTAGATAGATGTGTTCAATTGGTTCTAGATAGATGTGTTCTATTGGTTCCAGATAGATGTGTTCTATGTGTTCTAGATAGATGTGTTCAAGATAGATGTGCTATATTGGATCTAGATAGATGTGTTCTATTGGTTCTAGATAGATGTGTTGTAGATATATATGTTGTAGATAGATGTGTTCTAGATAGATGTGTTCTAGATGTGTTCTATTGGTTCTAGATAGATGTGTTCTATGTGTTCTAGATAGAGGTGTTCTAGATACATGTGTTCTATTGGTTTTAGATAGATGTGTTCTAGATACATGTGTTCTATTGGTTTTAGATATATGTGTTCTAGATAGATGTGTTCTATTGGTTCTAGATAGATGTGTTCTATTGGTTCTAGATAGATATGTTCTAGATAGATGTGTTTTATTGGTTCTAGATAGATGTGTTCTATTGGTTCTAGATAGATGTGTTCTAGATAGATGTGTTCTATTGGTTCTAGATAGATGTGTTCTATGTGTTCTAGATAGATGTGTTCTAGATAGATGTGCTATATTGGATCTAGATAGATGTGTTCTATTGGTTCTAGATAGATGTGTTCTAGATATATATGTTGTAGATAGATGTGTTCTAGATGCATTCTATTGGTTCTAGATAGATGTGTTCTATTGGTTCTAGATAGATGTGTTCTATTGGTTTTAGATAGATGTGTTCTAGATGGATGTGTTCTATTGGTTCTAGATAGATGTGTTCTAGATAGATATGTTCTATTGGTTCTAGATAGATGTGTTCTAGATATATGTGTTCTCGATGGATGTGTTCAAATTGGTTCTATGTACAAATCCCAAAGTAAAAGACGCAAAATGAAACTTAAGAACGGGAAGCATAGAAATAGGGCACATAGAACAGATCTACCTCTTCTTAGACTGGCTTTCAATGAGATTGCCATATCTATTACACACATTTCTATGTTAATTTGGTCAAGTTGCCCAAAAAGTTACCTATTGCAGCTTTAATGTTGATCTGATGAGGACAGTGGCCTTCATAACTGAAAACCAAGTGTGGTTCGTCAAGGCCCCTTCATTCCGGAGTGAAGTGCTCACTGCCCTTAGCCAAGAACTACAGAGCTGCTTGGGAGAGGGACCAGAGCTACTTGGTGAGTCACACCACACAGATTTTGTCCGGGGAGTTATCGCCAATGGCAACCTAGAACCCACGGATCCCTAAACTCTCAACACTATAGCACCACAGTAACCCCAATGGGAGGCTTGCCCTGGGCCAAGCTGGATAACTCCTGTCAGCTTCATTACCAGTTTGGCCCGGGGCTACTTTATTTTCCGGCCCTGTTTAATGCAGATTATTTTACTATTATACATGCTGTTATTGTCCTTTCTCCTGCTCTGCTGAAGGGATTAAGTGAATGTGTGGGTTTTATTCAAGGAACAAAGATATGTTTTAGTATTGTAATGTTGTATGGTGCTTTAAAAACCTTGATAGTGATGCTAGGATTTCATTTCTGAAAAGGTGTAGTGTGAAGTCATTTATTCATTTATAATTCACTGTAAATAATGCATTCATTGGTTATATTAAAAATACAGTTCATTATTAAGGGACAGCAAACTAAGGCAAGCTAGCAATGACTAACAGTATAGCGTTCAGTGGTTTCAATAGGCATGTGCAACCTTGAGCAAGTGCACAGTCATTTACTGACATTTACGGGAGAGACGTGGGCGGAGATGCATTTTCTCAACTCTATTTCTTGAACTGCATTGTTGGTTAAGGGCTTGTAAGTGAGCATTTCACGTCAAGGTCTACACCTGTTGTATTCGGCGCATGTGACAAATAAAATGTGATTTGATTTGATCAGTGTTGGGGTTAATTCCACAAATTCAGATATTAATTGAATTCCCTCTCCCTGTAAATGAATTCCCTCAGACTTTTCATGCTGATCACGTCACTGTTCAGACAGCCTATACTAGAAACATAGAACATGAATCATGCAGTCCATTTAAAAAAAAAATAATGAATTCCATTTACTGAATTCTAATTCAATTTCAAAACTTGAAGATTGTTGAAATTTGAATTGTATTCAACGTAAAATTCTCCACATCATGAGTGAATTCAAGAATTTTATTTCAATTCAAAATTGGAATTGAACACAAACCCTGGTAATTACCCGCATCGATGAACTGTAATGGAGCTAACCCAGATGTGAGTGTGTTGTGGTGACAGATAGTGTTGTCTGTGTCGTTCCACCAGTATCTGCCTTCCTATAGGTTACATACTAAAGTCATCTTCAATTCTTATTACAGAGAGATACCAACACAGGTCTCTATGGTTTCTGTTGTAACTGCGTGGCTAATTAAGATATCGTTAGCACGTCATTAGCATAAACCTCATTAGAGCATTTTATCACTAATTAGTCGATTAACCAGAGTCATTAAGAAGATAACCTGAATGTCACTAAGGAGGATAATGCTGAGTGAGAACAACATGGATGCTCCGGGGGGAAGTTTCCCCGAGGATCAGCGTACCCTCCCCCGACATTAGTGGGTGAAATGCCAAACTGACTCAAGACCAGCGTCCAGAGGCAACTTCACCCTACACCGATGAGAAGACTCCAGGGATAGCAAGGTGAGGTTACTTTGTCATTCAATACTGGGGAACATGCTATCTAGGCATTAGCTCACAGTCTTCTGGCTTTAGCTCAGCAGGCTAACACAGTCTTCTGGCTTTAGCTCAGCAGGCTAACATCGTCTTCTGGCTTTAGCTCAGCAGGCTAACATAGTCTTCTGGCTTTAGCTCAGTAGGCTAACAAAGTCTTCTGTGTTTAGCTCAGCAGGCTAACATAGTCTTCTGGCTTTAGCTCAGCAGGCTAACATAGTCTTCTGGCTTTAGCTCAGCAGGTTAACATAGTCTTCTGGCTTTAGCTTAGCAGGCTAACATAGTCTTCTGGCTTTAGCTCAGCAGGCTAACATAGTCTTCTGGCTTTAGCTTAGCAGGCTAACATAGTCTTCTGGCTTTAGCTCAGCAGGCTAACATAGTCTTCTGGCTTTAGCTCAGCAGGCTAACATAGTCTTCTGGCTTTAGCTCAGCAGGCTAACACAGTCTTCTGGCTTTAGCTCAGCAGGCTAACATAGTCTTCTGGCTTTAGCTCAGCAGGCTAACATAGTCTTCTAGCTTAGAGCTCAGCAGGCTAACATAGTCTTCTGGCTTTAGCTCAGCAGGCTAACATAGTCTTCTGGCTTTAGCTCAGCAGGCTAACATAGTCTTCTGGCTTTAGCTCAGCAGGCTAACATAGTCTTCTGGCTTAGAGCTCAGCAGGCTAACATAGTCTTCTGGCTTTAGCTCAGCAGGCTAACATAGTCTTCTGGCTTTAGCTCAGCAGGCTAACATAGTCTTCTGGCTTTAGCTCAGCAGGCTAACATAGTCTTCTGGCTTTAGCTTAGCAGGCTAACATAGTCTTCTGGCTTTAGCTTAGCAGGCTAATATAGTCTTCTGGCTTTAGCTCAGCAGGCTAACATAGTCTTCTGGCTTTAGCTTAGCAGGCTAACATAGTCTTCTGGCTTAGAGCTCAGCAGGCTAACATAGTCTTCTGGTTTAGAGCTCAGCAGGCTAACATAGTCTTCTGGCTTTAGCTCAGCAGGCTAACATAGTCTTCTGGCTTTAGCTCAGCAGGCTAACATAGTCTTCTGGCTTTAGCTTAGCAGGCTAACACAGTATTCTGGCTTAGAGCTCAGCAGGCTAACATAGTCTTCTGGCTTTAGCTCAGCAGGCTAACATAGTCTTCTGTCTTAGAGCTCAGCAGGCTAACATAGTCTTCTGGCTTTAGCTTAGCAGGCTAACACAGTATTCTGGCTTTAGCTCAGCAGGCTAGTATAGTCTTCTGGCTTTAGCTTAGCAGGCTAACATAGTGTTCTGGCTTTAGCTCAGCAGGCTAGCATAGTCTTCTGGCTTTAGCTCAGCAGGCTAGTATAGTCTTCTGGCTTTAGCTTAGGAGGCTAACACAGTATTCTGTTCAGTAGTCTAGAGCAGTGTTGAAGCACACAGACAACCTGGACCTGGGTTTGAACCCAGTTGGTCACAAAGGCCTTTGAGAGGTAGAGGGGTAGGGAAAGAGGAGGAGAGGAGGTTGGAGAGACAGAGAGGGAGAGAGATTGAGAAGAAGTAGAGAAGGATGAGGTGGGGAGAATGGAAACGGAGAAAGGGAGGGAGAGAAAGGAGAGCAAGGGAAGAAGGGAGAGAGAGGGATGGAGGGAGAGGGAGGGAGAGAGAAGGAAGGAAGGAAGGAGGGAGAGAGAAGGAGGGATGGAGAGGGAGAGAGAGATGGGGAGGGAGGGGGAAGGAGGGAGAGCGAGGGAAGGAGGGAGAGAGAGAAGGAAGGAAGGAGAGAGAAGGAAGGATGGAGAGAGAAGGAGGGATGGAGAGCGAGAGAGGGAGAGTGAGAGAGAGAGAGAGAGAGAGAGAGAGAGAAAGGGGGGGAAGAAGGGAGAGCGAGGGAATATGGGAGAGAGAGAGGGGAGGAGGGAGAGAGAGGGGAGGGAGAGAGGGGAGGAGGGAGAGAATCAGGGATGGAGAGCGAGAGAGGGAGAGAGACAGAGAGAGAGAGAGAGAGAGGAGAGGGGGAAGAAGGTATAGACAGTCATCTTTCAGTTTGAAGGCGTCAGTGAGGCCAGACGTCAGCTAACTCTAGCTAACTAGCTAGTTCACTAACTTTAACTATTATTTTTTACCCTCAATCACACTAAACCTGAATCAAACGATGAAACCAGCGGCCAAACCATTGAAGACCGATATTCTGACGTTTTTTTATGACAGTGCAATGTGAGCAGTACAGTGTAACGTTATCGATCTGTCCGTTTGCTAATTCCACTACTTTTCACACCGACAAGGCAACAGCTCTACGGGCTAGACTTTCACGGTGCCCAGTCAGTACACAACACTATGCTCATCGTGTCTTAGCAGGATCAGATGGTGACAGGTGTCCCTGCAGGGTCAGACAGTCAGGGAAAACCAGTTCACAGAGCTCAGGGGAATTTTTATAGTATAGTATTTATCGACCAATCAGTGAATGGATACGGAGTTCCCATCTTGAGTTGACGGGTAGACTACGTTCTGGGATCTGGGAATTATCTTCATTACAATGATTGAACCATTGATTCTATTCTTGGATAATATAACGTAGAAATGCACACCAAGTAAATTCTTTGTCTTTGCCTCAACTGAGCGGAATCCGACGGTGATAGGGGGCTCTTAGCTGTCACGCCTGCTCCCGCTCCACCTCTCTGGCGCTCGAGAGGGGGCGCCAGGCTGCCCATCGTTACGCACACCTGTCACCGTCGTTAACGGCGTATCACCGCTTCATTGGATTCACCTGGACTCCCTCACTTTGTGTATCTCTTCTATTCCTCAGTTTGATCCCCCGTATAAATGTCGTTATGTTTCCCCCTGTCCAGACACGGTCCGTTATTTTTGTTTCATGTCTGTTATTTATTAAATATACCCTCCCTGTAGTTGCTTCTCGTCTCCTGGCGTCTGTCCTCACATTAGCAGAGTCAGACAACCAGGGAAGACCAGCCTGAGGTGAACTTTTACTAATACAACACTTTACTCTCTCTCTCTCTCTCCGTGTGCAGAAAACACAGGACAAAGTCAGAAGCTTTAAAATGTTTAAACCTATTTTAAGGCAGTCTGACAAACCTCTAAAGTTGATTTTCCCAAAACTGTTATCAAGGGTTGATAGAGGCTTTTACCCCCGATGACACAAAACATGTCAAAACAAAAAAATTGTGAGGAAGACCTGGGAGACACTATTGATGATGATGAATGGGATACAGATAAAATGCCCAGTCATGTTCATATTATATCAGACATAAATGACTGCAGGTTAAGACCATCCATAGAACGAACTATATGCCAGTGACACTGAATATCATGCACTTCCCCTACTGCTGTTGGGAAAACACAAAAGGAGACATACTATATTTTCATGTTTTTTTCTTTTTATCTCATCATGTCTACAGATTCTCCCTTCTCCCTGTTTTTGTTCTGCTTGGAAATGTTGATACTGGAGACTGTTATCAGAAGAAACTGTGTAACCAAGCATTTATAGCAGCTAAGAAAGGCAATTGCCATTAATTGTAAGGTTGGTTATCCTCCCATAACTACGCTGACTCCAGCAGCGGCTTCGTTGTCGAGTTCGGCTCCATTCCCTCTCTCTGGATGTGACAGGGCACTGCCTGCTGTGGGAGGTCTGGACCTGACAGGGCACTGCCTGCTGTGGGAGGTCTGGACCTATCGCCGGGAGCAGCGGACGAATGCTGTCCTGTTTCTCGGGGGGACCGTGAAAGGCTCAATGAATTGTGTGAGGGGTAGGCACGGGCTGATTTCTCCATCGCCTTCTCTTGGACGTTTGTATTGGGCAGTTCAATGGTGAGAAAGGTAGCAAAAACGTTGTGCTATACAGGAGCACGAGTACAGGACATCAATAAGCTGCTCCCAAACATTTTAAACCAGCATCAGGAAATTGAGTCTATCATAGTTCAATGTGGGATTCAATGACATTTTTCAGGGCATCTCAGAACAGCTGAAGATGGATAAAAAATAACTGATTGGGTCACTGCTTGACACCAACAAACACCCCATAATATCTGTCCCTCTGCCCTCCCTAAATTTGTGGTATTGAACGGTTCAGCAGGCTTTTATCCCTCCATAACTGGCTACGAGACTATTACAGCTCTGTGGGTGTAACATGTATTGACAATACCTTCTGGAAACAAGGATCCACCCAAATCATTTGGGTTCCTGGATCCTTTCACAGCATTATAAGGCTGCGTTGAGACAATGACTTATCAATGACCCAAGCACAGCTAATTTAATCTCTACCATTGTGTCGCTGAGTTGTCACAATGCTTCAGCAAATGTACATTATCCCAGGGGGCGCTGGAAGACACAATGTAAGTAACCTAATTTATGTTCCTCTAACTGCCCTGAATGCCTCTGCTGATCCCACAGCTATTGTATGCAGTAATGATGTGCCTATTGAACCAGAGTTATACTGTTAACACTGAGGGCGGTACTCTATTCCACATCATGTAACTCATGCAAACAGTCCAATTTGATTTAAAAAAAACAGATAAAAATACACCTTATGGAACAGCGGAGACTGTGAAGCAACACAAACATAGACACAGACACAAGCATTCACAGACACGGATAACGTACGCACTAAACACACGTTCACATGGATTTTGTGTTATAGATATGTGGTAGTAGAGTAGAGGCCTGAGGGCACACACTCAGTGGGTTGTGAATGTATTGTCATGTTTAAAAAATTGTATAACTGCCTTAATTTTGCTGGAAGCCAGGAGGAATAGCTGCTGCCTTGGCAAGAACTAATGGGGATCCATAATAAACCCCAGGAAGAGTAGCTACTGCCTTGGCAGGAACTAATGGGGATCCATAATAAACCACAGGAAGAGTAGCTGCTGCCTTGGCAGGAACTAATGGGGATCCATAATAAACCCCAGGAAGAGTAGCTGCTGCCTTGGCAAGAACTAATGGGGATCCATAATAAACCCCAGGAAGAGTAGCTGCTGCCTTGGCAGGAACTAATGGGGATCCATAATAAACCCCAGGAAGAGTAGCTGCTGCCTTGGCAGGAACTAATGGGGATCCATAATAAACCACAGGAAGAGTAGCTGCTGCCTTGGCAGGAACTAATGGGGATCCATAATAAACCCCAGGAAGAGTAGCTGCTGCCTTGGCAGGAACTAATGGGGATCCATAATAAACCCCAGGAAGAGTAGCTACTGCCTTGGCAGGAACTAATGGGGATCCATAATAAACCCCAGGAAGAGTAGCTGCTGCCTTGACAGGAACTAATGGGGGTCCATAATACACCTCAGGAAGAATAGCTGCTGCTTTGGCAGGAACTAATGGGGATCCATAATAAACCCCAGGAAGAGTAGCTGCTGCCTTGGCAGGAACTAATGGGGATCCATAATAAACCACAGGAAGAGTAGCTGCTGCCTTGACAGGAACTAATGGGGATCCATAATAAACCCCAGGAAGAGTAGCTGCTGCCTTGGCAGGAACTAATGGGGATCCATAATAAACCACAGGAAGAGTAGCTGCTGCCTTGGCAGGAACTAATGGGGATCCATAATAAACCCCAGGAAGAGTAGCTGCTGCCTTGGCAAGAACTAATGGGGATCCATAATAAACCCCAGGAAGAGTAGCTGCTGCCTTGGCAGGAACTAATGGGGATCCATAATAAACCCCAGGAAGAGTAGCTGCTGCTTTGGCAGGAACTAATGGGGATCCATAATAAACCCCAGGAAGAGTAACTGCTGCCTTGGCAGGAACTAATGGGGATCCATAATAAACCCCAGGTAGAGTAGCTGCTGCCTTGGCAGGAACTAATGGGGATCCATAATAAACCCCAGGAAGAGTAGCTGCTGCCTTGGCAGGAACTAATGGAGATCCATAATAAACCCCAGGAAGAGTAGCTGCTGCTTTGGCAGGAACTAATTGGGATCCATAATGAATACAATACTAATACAAATGTCACAATGGATGGCAGCAATGTCAAGTTATGCATCACAAAATTTGATTTAATACAAGATTAAGGGTATACAGTGCAACGTTCATAAGGTCTGGATGCCTTATATGGAGTACTGTTTGACAAAAGGGGTCTGTATTGAAAACATGAGATTTTTTTCCGTTGAGCAGTCGCAAAGAGCTACTTTCTTTCCCATGGCACACGAGACACCTGTCTGATTTGTGCCTGTCTCAGTGGACTAATTCATTGAGGAGGCCGCGGGGATGCCACGGTCCAAGAATATGGGGATTGTGGATCAGATGTACAAGGCACGTCTCTCTCCAGAATGCGCTCTCTCTCCCACCATTTTGTGGGTATTCACTTTTTTATTTTATTTTATTTTATACGTTGTTTGCTGTGTCTATTACTTCCACATGACATATTTCACCAGTAGTATTCTACATTTTACCGTTATTTCTCATCATTTCTAATCTGCAATGTTTGTTTGGTTACGGTAATTCCTGTTAATGCCTGTTAATGCGTTGAATATATTATTATTACCGTCATTTACCGTTTTCATTGTCCGAGGGGACACGTGTTTTGCAGAACTCACAACATATGCTACTTTTGTGAGAAACACGTTTTTTGTTTATTTAATTCCACTTATGAGAATTTTATTAATTGTCTTTTGTTTGAAACACTCCTGTCAGTGTCGAGTAAGGACGCACACCTGATTACGCAGATAGAAGTAGGACTAGTCTACCCGGCCTGCGCGCAAATGTAGGTCTATAAATGTGCCCATTTGGGGGATGTCTGATAGTATTTCTGATTGTCTTAACTCACCATCACTAACGAGCTGTGGAGTTTCTCAAAGTAATTTTACCTCACCTCAAACAGCAAGTAAACTAAGTCTGTTTTTAGAATCAACTGAGAATGACAATAGTTCCTCAAAGCGTTTCAACAATATGTCCAGCACTCTCCCTTTCGATAACCACTCGAAACGTAATGCTCTGATCCAGTGGAAACGTCATAAAATACCTGATTTCTTCTTATCCCTTTTGCACAAATAGCCTACAGTTGTGTCTGTCCCAAGCTCACAGGCAATGGGAAACTCTGAGGGACCAGAATATTTCATACAATGTTTCAAGTTTGCTAGTTTCTGGGCAACCTAGTTGATAGTTGATACAATGTATCATGTTGATTGCAGACAGACCATGGTCCAATGTGATTTATAGGATATTTATTTTACAGGATATATTTCTACCTGCAGGTTGCAATGTTTTTATGTGTTGGCTTTATGTAGGGTATTTTTACATAGTTGGCAATGGCAATAAAATGTACTTTTAGATTTGTATACATTTTCATTTAGATTTAGAATATAGATGAACAACAGACAATGATTTTGAGATATAAAGACTATTATTGTCACGCCCTGGCCTTAGTATTCTTTGTTTTCTTAATTATTTTAGTTAGGTCAGGGTGTGACATGGGGAATGTATGTGTTTTTTGTAGTGTCTAGGGTGGTTGTAAGGTTTAGGGGGTTTATTAGAGTAGTTGGGTTTATGTTTAGTATAGAAGTCTAGCTGTGTCTATGGTTGAGTGTAGGTATCTAGGAAAGTCTATGGTTGCCTGAATTGGGTCTCAATTAGAGACAGCTGGTTATTGTTGTCTCTGATTGGGAGCCATATTTAAGGCAACCATAGGCTTTAGCTGTTTGTGGGGAATTGTCTATGTTGAACGTAAGTAGTTTGTGTGTGCACTTGCGTTTGTAGCTTCACGGTCGTTTGTTGTTTTGGTTAGTTTGTGTATAGTGTTTGTTTCGTGTTTTTTCCCTCTCTTACAAAATAAAGAGATGTATTTTGCATACGCTGCGCCTTGGTCCACTGTCATTCAAGAAGACGACCGTGACAGAATTCCCCACCAATGCGGGATCAAGCAGCGTGAAAAGCGGCAACAGGAGCAGCGCAAGGAGGAATGGAAATGGGAGCTTAATATGGACTACACTACGGAGGAGGAGATCGACAGGTGGGCGATCGACCCAGGGCGAGTGCCGGAGCCAGCCTGGGATTCTCTGGCGCAGTGTGAGGAGGGATACCGGCGAATGGAGGCAGCACGACAACGCGGTAGGAAGCCTGTGAGTCAGCCCAAAAAATGTCTTGGGGGGGGGCTTAGAGGTAGTGGGCCGAGGGCAGGTAGGAGACCTGCGCCCACTTCACAGGCTAACCGTGGAGAGCGGGAGTACGGGCGAACACCGTGTTACGCAGTAGAGCGCACGGTGTCTCCTGTACGTGTTCATAGCCCGGTGCGGGTTATTCCACCTCCCCGCACTGGTAGGGCTAGATTGGGCATTGAGCCAGGTGCCATGATGCCGGCTCAACGCGTCTGGTCTCCAGTGCGTCTCCTCGGGCCGGCATACATGGCACCAGCCTTACGCATGGTGTCCCCGGTTTGCCTACATAGCCCGGTGCGGGTTATTCCACCTCCCCGCACTGGTCGGGCGACGGGGAGCATTCAACCAGGTAAGGTTGGGCAGGCTCGGTGTTCAAGGGAACCAGTACGCCTGCACGGTCCGGTATTCCGGCACCACGCACTAAGCCTCCTGTGCGTCTCCAGAGTCCTGTGCATCCTGTTGCTGCTCCCCGCACTAGCCCTGAGATGCGTGTCCCCAGCCCGGTACCACCAGTTCCGGCACCACGCACTAGGCCTAATGTGCGTCCCCAGGGTCCAGTATGCCCTGTTCCTTCTCCCCGCACTAGCCTGAAGGTGCGTGTCCTTAGCCCGGTGCCTCCAGTTCCGGCACCACGCACCAGGCCTACAGTGCGCCTCATCCGGCCAGAGCCATCCGTCTGCCCAGCGCCATCTGAGCCATCCGTCTCCCCAGCGCCGTCTGAGCCATCCGTCTCCCCAGCGCCGTCTGAGCCATCCGTCTGCCCCGAGCCATTAGAGCCGCCCGTCTGTCCCGAGCCGTCAGAGCCGTTAGTCAGTCAGGAGCCGCTAGAGCCATTCGTCAGTCAGGATCTGCCAGAGCCGCCAACCAGACAGGATCGGCCAGAGCCGCCAACCAGACAGGATCGGCCAGAGCCGCCAACCAGACAGGATCTGCCAGAGCCGCCAACCAGACAGGATCTGCCAGAGCCGTCAGCCAGCCATGAGCAGCCAGATCCGTCAGCCAGCAATGAGCAGCCAGATCCGTCAGCCAGCCATGAGCAGCCAGATCCGTCAGCCAGCCATGAGCAGCCAGATCCGTCAGCCAGCCATGAGCAGCCAGATCCGTCAGCCAGCCATGAGCAGCCAGATCCGTCAGCCAGCCATGAGCAGCCAGATCCGTCAGCCAGCCATGAGCCGTACAGCCAGGATCCGCCAGAGCCGTCCAGCCAGGATCCGCCAGAGCCGTCATCCAGCCAGGATCCGTTCCTCAGTCCGGAGCTGCCGTCCCTCAGTCCGGAGCTGCCCCTTATCCTGGTGCTGTCCCTTATCCCGGTGCTGCCCCTTAGTCCGGTGCTGCCCCTTAGTCCGGTGCTGCCCCTTAGTCCGGTGCTGCCCCTTAGTCCGGTGCTGCCCCTTAGTCCGGTGCTGCCCCTTAGTCCGGTGCTGCCCCTTAGTCCGGTGCTGCCCCTTAATCCAGTGGGGTTAATGTGGAGGGTGGCCATTTGGAGGAGGCTACGTAAGCGGGTAGTGACTATGGTGGGGTGGGGACCACGACCAGTGCCGGAGCCGCCGCCGTGGACGGACGCCCACCCAGACCCTCCCCTAGACTATGTGCTGGTGCGCCCGGAGTTCGCACCTTAAGGGGGGGGGGTTATGTCACGCCCTGGCCTTAGTATTCTTTGTTTTCTTAATTATTTTAGTTAGGTCAGGGTGTGACATGGGGAATGTATGTGTTTTTTGTAGTGTCTAGGGTGGTTGTAAGGTTTAGGGGGTTTATTAGAGTAGTTGGGTTTATGTTTAGTATAGAAGTCTAGCTGTGTCTATGGTTGAGTGTAGGTATCTAGGAAAGTCTATGGTTGCCTGAATTGGGTCTCAATTAGAGACAGCTGGTTATTGTTGTCTCTGATTGGGAGCCATATTTAAGGCAACCATAGGCTTTAGCTGTTTGTGGGGAATTGTCTATGTTGAACGTAAGTAGTTTGTGTGTGCACTTGCGTTTGTAGCTTCACGGTCGTTTGTTGTTTTGGTTAGTTTGTGTATAGTGTTTGTTTCGTGTTTTTTCCCTCTCTTACAAAATAAAGAGATGTATTTTGCATACGCTGCGCCTTGGTCCACTCATTCAAGAAGACGACCGTGACAATTATAAATGGAAGGAACCAGTTCTATGAAAATGTGCATATGAAAATCATAACTGGTAGGTAGATTGGTAGAAAGGGTAAGATAAATTGTCACTCCAAATGGAAAAACATTGTAGTTATTCCCAGTGGTGTAAAGTACTTAAGTAAAAATACTTTAAAGTACTACTTAAGTAGTTTTTTAGGGTATCTGTACTTTATTATTTATATTTTTTCCAACTTTTACTTTTACTTCACTACATTCCTAAAGAAAATGATGTACTTTTTACTCAATACATTTTCCCTGCCTTTTTACCGGTAACTTCAGGAGCGTAATTCTACGAAGGCCAGTAGCAGCAGGAGAAGAAGTGTCGGGAAGAGTTTTTTTTCTTCTCCCCCTTCTGGTTAGGCTATCTTGACCTCTGGCTCCCTCTTGAGTCATTTGTGTGTTTTAATTATTTAATCAAACAGCGTGCCTAAAGCATCAGACAACTTCAGTACATATAGTTGATTTGAATTTAAACACATAGGATGTCTCTATATATGGAAAAATACACGTTTAAAAAATGTCGACCAATCGATTGATTGAAAGAAAAGAACTCTTGGTTGACCAATAGGACAGCACTAGTGGACATACAGGAAATGGGCTTTACATGCTTGTCCCCCCCCCCACTTCTAAAATCAAAGTCGCGACCATGCTACAGGGTACGAGGGTGGGGAGGGGGCAGGGAAGGGGAGACTGACAGTAGGTCGGAGGGAGAAGAGTTATGACGGGTAAGGGTGGTAGAAGAATGAGGAAGAGTTATGACGGGTAAGGATGGTAGAAGAATGAGGAAGAGTTATGACAGGTAAGGATGGTAGAAGAATGAGAAAGAGTTATGACGGGTAATGATGGTAGAAGAATGAGGAAGAGTTATGACGGGTAAGGATGGTAGAAGAATGAGGAAGAGTTATGACGGGTAAGGATGGTAGAAGAATGAGAAAGAGATTTATGACGGGTAAGGATGGTAGAAGAATGAGGAAGAGTTATGACGGGTAAGGATGGTAGAAGAATGAGGAAGAGTTATGATGGGTAAGGATGGTAGAAGAATGAGGAAGAGTTATGACGGGTAAGGATGGTAGAAGAATGAGGAAGAGTTATGACGGGTAAGGATGGTAGAAGAATGAGGAAGAGTTATGATGGGTAAGGATGGTAGAAGAATGAGGAAGAGTTATGACGGGTAAGGATGGTAGAAGAATGAGAAAGAGCTATGACGGGTAAGGATGGTAGAAGAATGAGGAAGAGTTATGACGGGTAAGGATGGTAGAAGAACGAGGAAGAGTTATGATGGGTAAGGATGGTAGAAGAACGAGGAAGAGTTATGACGGGTAAGGATGGTAGAAGAATGAGGAAGAGTTATGACGGGTAAGGGTGGTAGAAGAATGAGGAAGAGTTATGACGGGTAAGGGTGGTAGAAGAATGAGGAAGAGTTATGACGGGTAAGGGTGGTAGAAGAATGAGGAAGAGTTATGGCGGGTAAGGATGGTAGAAGAATGAGGAAGAGTTATGACGGGTAAGGATGGTAGAAGAATGAGGAAGAGTTATGACGGGTAAGGATGGTAGAAGAATGAGGAAGAGTTATGACGGGTAAGGGTGGTAGAAGAATGAGGAAGAGTTATGACGGGTAAGGATGGTAGAAGAATGAGGAATAGATTTTCTTCAAGGTCTGATCACCCCGTCTGCCTTCTTAACCGCCGATGCTCTCTTGGTTCTTCCCCCTCCCTCTTTCCTCTCCTACGAGGGATGAATGTTTCTCCAACTCTATGTATATCACCTGGCATGGCCTCCCCTGTCTCCTCCTCTCCTATGAGGGATGAATGTTTCTCCAGTTCTGTGTATATCACCTGGCCTGGCCTCGCTATAAGTTGACAGCTACGACCTAGTTAGTCCGTGAGAGAGATGTTACACACACACACACACACACACACACACACACACACACACACACACACACACACACACACACACACACACACACACACACACACACACACACACACACACACACACACAGGACATTGTTAGACGGGGGAAAGTGAGAGGTTTGTTTCCACAGTCATAAAAGGAGCCGCCAGAGCCTTATTGCGATTCCTCTCCTCCCAGTTTTACCCTTGAGAACAGACGGATGGAGGAATAGATGGAGGGATGGAGGGAGGTATATAAACAGATAAATCACAACACTTAGGATGATAGGGATAATCATTAAGAGAAGGAACTGACAGTTCAAAAACACCAATCACTCGCTCGCAGTGTGTGTGTGTGTGTGTGTGTGTGTGTGTGTTGTGTGTGTGTGTGTGTGTGTGTGTGTGTGTGTGTAATATCAAAATCACATTTTATTTGTCATATGCTTGGTAAACAACAGGTGTAGACTAACAATGAAATGCTAACTGTCGGTCATTCTCCAACAATGCAGAGTTAAAGATGAGATAAAATAAAAACAGAAATAGAGGAATAAATACACAGTGAATAACCAATAACAATAACGAGTACAACTAACATGGCTATATACAGGAAGTACTAGGAAATAACATGGCTATATACAGGAAGTACCAGGTAATAACATGGCTATATACAGGAAGTACTAGGAAATAACATGGCTATATACAGGAAGTACTAGGAAATAACATGGCTATATACAGGAAGTACTAGGAAATAACATGGCTATATACAGGAAGTACCAGGTAATAACATGGCTATATACAGGAAGTACTAGGAAATAACATGGCTATATACAGGAAGTACTAGGAAAGAACATGGCTATATACAGGAAGTACTAGGAAAAAACATGGCTATATACAGGAAGTACTAGGAAATAACATGGCTATATACAGGAAGTACTAGGAAATAACATGGCTATATACAGGAAGTACCAGGTAATAACATGGCTATATACAGGAAGTACTAGGAAATAACATGGCTATATACAGGAAGTACTAGGAAATAACATGGCTATATACAGGAAGTACTAGGAAATAACATGGCTATATACAGGAAGTACTAGGAAATAACATGGCTATATACAGGAAGTACTAGGAAATAACATGGCTATATACAGGAAGTACTAGGAAATAACATGGCTATATACAGGACGTACCAGGTAATAACATGGCTATATACAGGACGTACCAGGTAATAACATGGCTATATACAGGACGTACCAGGTAATAACATGGCTATATACAGGAAGTACTAGGAAATAACATGGCTATATACAGGGAGTACCAGGTAATAACATGGCTATATACAGGAAGTACCAGGTAATAACATGGCTATCTACAGGAAGTACTAGGAAATAACATGGCTATATACAGGAAGTACCAGGTAATAACATACAGGAAGTACCAGGTAATAACATGGCTATATACAGGGTATACCAGGTAATAACATGGCTATATACAGGAAGTACCAGGTAATAACATGGCTATATACAGGGTATACCAGGTAATAACATGGCTATATACAGGGAGTACCAGGTAATAACATGGCTATATACAGAGAGTACCAGGTAATAACATGGCTATATACAGGGAGTACCAGGTAATAACATGGCTATATACAGGGAGTACCAGGTAATAGCCTGGCTATATACAGGGAGTACCAGGTAATAACATGGATATATACAGGAAGTACCAAGTAATAACATGACTATATACAGGGAGTACCAGGTAATAACATGGCTATATACAGGAAGTACCAGGTAATAACATGGCTATATACAGGGAGTACCAGGTAATAGCATGGCTATATACAGGGAGTACCAGGTAATACCATGGCTATATACAGGACGTTCCAGGTAATAACATGGTTATATACAGGAGGTACCAGGTAATAACATGGTTATATACAGGGAGTACCAGGTAATAACATGGCTATATACATGGTGGTACCGAGTGGCACAGCGGTCTAAGGCACCGCATCTCAGTGCTATAGGCGTCACTACGGACCCTGATTCGATTCCAGGCTGTATCACAACTGGCCGTGATTGGGAGTCCCTTTGGGCGGCGCACAATTGGCACAACGTCGCCCGGGTCCGGGTTAGGGTTTGGTCGGGGGTAGGAGAAAACTGAGGATGTATCAACAACATTGTAGTTATTCCCAGTGGTGTAAAGTACTTAAGTAAAAATACTTTAAAGTACTACTTAAGTAGTTTTTTAGGGTATCTGTACTTTACTATTTATATTTTTTCAACTTTTACTTTTACTTCACTACATTCCTAAAGAAAATTATGTACTTTTTACTCAATACATTTTCCCTGACACCCAAAAGTACTTGTTACATTTTGACAGGAAAATGGTCCAATTCACACTGTAACGATCGTCCCGGGAAGAAGGAGAGGACCAAGGTGCAGCGTGGTACGTGTTCATGATTATTTAATTAACTCAGAACACATAGACAACATAACAAAAATAGACCAACACGAAACAGTTCTGTCTGGTGCAGACACAAAGACAGAAAACAACTACCCACAAACACAGGTGGGAAAAGGCTACCTAAGTATGGTTCTCAATTAGAGACAACGATAGACAGCTGCCTCTGATTGAGAACCACACCCGGCCAAACACATAGAAATAGACAACATAGAACAAAACATAGAATGCCCACCCCAACTCACGCCCTGACCAACCAAAATAGAGACATAAAAAGGATCTCTAAGGTCAGGGCATGACACACACACTTATCAAGAGAACATCCCTGGTCATCCCTACTGCCTCTGATCTGGCAAACTCACTAAGCACAAATGCTTCGTTTGTAAATTATGTCTGAATGTTGGAGTGTGCCCCTGTCTATCCGCCAATAAAAAAAATAAAAAAATTGTGCTGTCTGGTTTGCTTATTATAAGGAATTTGGAATGGTTTATGCTTGTACTTTTACGTTTGATACTTAAGTACATTTTAGCAATTCCATTTACTTTTGACACTTAACTATATTTAAAACCAAATACTTTTAGACTTTTACTCAAGCAGTATTATACTGGGTGACTTTTACTTTTACTTGAGTCATTTTCTAGGTATCTTTTACTTTTACTCAAGTATGACAATTGAGTACATTTGTACCACTGGTTACTTCACAATACTAACCTAAATGACAGAGTGAAAAGAAGTAAACCTGTACAGAAAAAATTATAATCCTAAACATGCATCCTGTTTGCAATAAGGCACTAAAGTTAAAATGCTAATAAATGTGGCAAAGAAATTAACTTTATGTCCTGAATACAAAGAGTTATGTTTGGGGCAAATCCAACACATCACTGAGTACCACTCTTCATATTTTCAAGCGTGGTGGCTGCATCATGTTATGGGTATGCTTGTCATCGGCAAGGACTAGGGATTTTTTTGAATGATCAAAATAAACGGAATAGAGCTAAGCACAGGCAAAATCCTAGAGGAAAACCTGGTTCAGTCTCCTTAACAACAGACACTGGGAGATAAACCCACTATTCAGCAGGATGATAATCTAAAACAGAAGGCCAAATATACACTGGACGACATTGAATGTTCCTAGCTATAGTGTATTGATGTCATGCTATGCAAGAGCTAGTTACAGTTTTGACTTAAATCGGCTTGAACATCTATGGCAAGACTTTAAAAATGGCCGTCTAGCGATGATCAACAACTAAATTTTGTACAATCCAGGTGTGCAAAGCTCTTAGAGACTTACTCAGAAAGACTCAGAGCTGTAGTTGCTGCCAAAGGTTATTCTAAAATGTATTGACTCAGGGGTGTGAATACTTATGTAAACTAGATATTTCTGTATTTTCATTTTCACTATATTTTCTACAATTCTGAAAACATGTTTTCACTTTGTCATTATATGGGTTATTGTGTATAGATGGGTGAGAAAAAAAATCTATTGAATCGATTTTGAATTCAGGCTGTAACACAACAAAATGTGGAATAAGTCAAGGGGTATGAATACTTTCTGTGTGTGTATGTGTGTGTTGGGATGTCAGTTTAAGTATGTGTGTGTGTGGGGATGGAGTCCAGTTTGTGTGCATAGAGTCGGTGTAAGAGAGTTTGTGCCAATATGGGTCAATGCAGGTTGTCCAGGTAGCTATATGATTAGCTATTTAGCCATTTTGTTTTACTGCCCCATCGATGTGGAAGGGGGCGTGCTCTCATCTCTGTTTTATGTAGTACACGATCCTTTGTCTTGCTGACTTTGAGGGAGAGGTTGTTGTGCTGGCACCACACTGCCAGGTCTATGACTTCCCTATAGGCTGTCTCATTGTCATCGGTGATCAGTCTACCACCATCGTGTCATCAGAAAACTTGATGATGGTTTTGCACGGCCACACAGTCGTGGGTGAATTGGGAGTACAGGAGGGGACATTCAAGATGCTCAGGACTGGACTAATTCCACATCCCTGAGGCGCCCCGTGTTGATGATTAGTGTGGCGGATTTGCCTACCTTCACGGCCTGGGGGGCTCAGGACGTCCACATATCTGTTTCTTATAAGCGTCCGGATTAGTGTCCTGCTCCTTGAAAGCAGCAGCGTAGCCTTTAGCTCAGTGTGGATGTTGCCTGTAATCCATGGCTTCTGGTTGGTGTATGTACGTACGATCACTGTGGGACCGTTATATATTATATAGGGAGGCAGGTAGCCTAGCAGCTAGAGCATTGGGCCAGTAACCAAAAGGTTGCTTGTTCAAATACCCGTGAAAAATCTGTCTGTACCCTAAGCAAGGCACTTACACCTAATTTGCTCTAGGGAAGCCATACTACCCTGTAAAACATCACATTTCACTGCACCTATCATACTGGAAATCTGTGCTGGAAATCTTTTGTTTTTGTGCTTTTCTACAAACTGTTTTCTATGTTCATGCAAGTGACTGACTGAACGAATCCTCACTATCAGTAGCTACAATTTGGCAGTATGCCCAGACCCTTGTTTTGAGAATGAAAGATATCTCCGTTTCAAGGTCTCAGCTTAAGAGAGAAGAAGCCTCGTGAGGTATTGGTCTGTCACATGTTGTGAACCAGTATTGGTCTGTCACGGGTGTTGAAAGATGAGGACCAAGGTGCAGCGTGGTGAGTGTACTTGTTCCTTTATTAAACAAGATGCCAAACAAAACAATAAACACTACAAACAAACCGTGAAGCTCAAAGGCTATGTGCCCTAAACAAAGTCAACTTCCCACAAAGACAGGTGGAAAAAAGAGCTACCTAAGTATGGTTCTCAATCAGAGACAACGATAGACAGCTGTCCCTGATTGAGAACCATACCCGGCCAAAACACAGAAATAGAAAATCATAGAAACACAAAACATAGAATGCCCACCCCAACTCACGCCCTGACCAAACCAAAATAGAGACATAAAAATGATCTCTAAGGTCAGGGCGTGACATGGTCGGTCACATGAATGAAACAAAACGGTAATGATTAATTAATTATGCTAAATCATGCAAATATAACGTGTCTGTGTATAGCCGTATATAAGACAACTGCTGGGACTGCCCCAGGCAGAGCTCCTGATTGACATGTGTGCTGTGGTGCATTAAGTTGGTTGGAAACTTTCCAGCACACTGATATTAATCTTGGCGCACCGATCCCTTCATTTTCATCAACATCCGGTGAATTGCAGAGCGCCAAATTCAAATGAAATTACTAAAAATATTTAATTTTCATGAAATCACAAGTGCAATATACCAAAATACAGCTTAGCTTGTTGTTAATCCACCTGGTGTGTCAGATTTTAAAAAAGCTTTACGGTGTAAGCAAACCATGCGATTATGTGAGGACAGCTCTCAGCAGACAAAACATTACAAACAGCTAGCAGCAAAGTAGATTGGTCACGAAAGACAGAAAAGCAATACAATGAATCGCTTACCTTTGATGATCTTCGGATGTTTGCACTCACGAGACTCCTAGTTACACAATAAATGTTCCTTTTGTTCCATAAAGATTCTCTTTATATCCAAAAACCTCCATTTGGTTGGCGCGTTATGTTCAGTAATCCACAGGTCACGACGGGCAGACGAAAATTCCAAATAGTATTCGTAAAGTTCGTAGAAACATGTCAAATGTTTTTTATAATCAATCCTCAGGTTGTTTTTACAATATATAATCGATAATATTTCAACCGGACGGTAAACTTTTCAATACAAGAGAGAACGAAAAGGTCTCGCTCCAGCGCATGAACAAATCTAAGGACATCTGGCTATCCGCTGACGCGATGTGATCATTCTCGCTCATTTTTCAGAATAAAAGCCTGAAACTATGTCTAAAGACTGTTAACACCCTGTGGAAGCCATAGGGAAAGGAATCTGGTTGATATCCCTTTAAATGGAAGATAGGCTTGCAATGGAAAATAGTAGTTTCAGAAAAATAGCACTTCCTGGTTGGATTTTCCTCAGGTTTTCGCCTGTAATATCAGTTCTGTTATACTCACAGACAATATTTTGACCGTTTTGGAAACTTTAGAGTGTTTTCTATCCTAATCTGCCAATTATATGCATATTCTAGCTTCTGGGCCTGAGAAATAGGCAGTTTACTTTGGGAACGTGTTGTGTGACACTCGTAGTCAATCTTATTTTTTTTTTATCCAAACATCAAAATACAGCCCCTTAGCGATCGCTGTTCTGATGTCTGGAAGCTGTTTTCGGTCATAGGAAATGATGGCGTAGATATGATGTAAAAAAAACAACAAAAAAACAGTGAAGATCAGCATAAAAAAACACGTACCTGTGTGTGTTTGTGTTAGCTGCCTAACAATTGAATCTGAGGGTTGAGTTTGTTATCATAGTTTTTCTCCAACAAAGGGAAAGATCCCATCAAACTCTTCTCCCCTCACTGAGGGGTCGAACATCTTCACAAACACACCTATCCTCGCTGTTTCAAAACCTATTGTAGTATTTTCACATGTTGAGCTTAAATTTCTTATATGAAACCTTATTTTCACATGTATTACATTTAGAGTTAACACCACATGTTAACACCACCTTTTCATATGTCAGAAGAAAAACATGTTTTCACCTTACATGTGAATTGCAGTGAAATTTACAGTTCCACGCGTTAAAATTGTTCACGTTAAAATCGAATATGCGTTAACACGTGAAAAACTTGTTCATGTGAAAATCCCATGTTCACACGTGGCATTGCACGTTTACATGTGAAAATCCAATTTGCAGTTTCACATGTAAGAAAACTCCACGTGAAAATCTCTCTTTCACATGTGGTGGTGAAATAGTGTTGTCCTCCTCACATGCTGTGTTGTCGTGTGTTGCTGCTTTGCTATGTTGTTGTCTTACGTCTCTCCTTCTGTTGTGTTGTGTGTTTTGTCTTATATTTATATTGTATTTATTTTTAATCCCAGGTCCCCGTCCCCGCAGGAGGCCTTTTGCCTTTTGGTAGGCCGTCACTGTATATAAGAATTTGTTCTTAGCTGACTGCCTAGTTAAAATAAAGGTTAAATAAAAGTTAAGTTAAAAAAATAAAATATAAATGTGAAAAGGTTTTGTAAATATGTTGCAGTAGCAATGTTTCACATATGGAGATTCTGTAAAATGGTAATTTAGCCTAGTGGAGTATAATAATTCATGTGCGTTAAATTTGATTTCTTATTTCTGAGCCATCCATTCTAGCAGAGTACAAGTATTATTTCTTATTTCTGAGCCATCCGTACTAGCGGAGTATAGGTATTATTTCTTATTTCTGAGCCATCCGTTCTAGCAGAGTACAAGTATTATTTCTTATTTCTGATCATCCCGTCTTCAATTTTATCGATTATTTACGTAAAAAAATACCTAAAGTTGTATTACAAAAGTAGTTTGAAATGTTTTGGCAAAGTTTACAGGTAACTTTTGAGATATTTTGTAGTCATGTTTCACGAGTTGGAACCGGTGTTTTTCTGGATCAAACGCGCCAAATAAATGGACATTTTGGATATATATCTACGGAATTAATCGAACAAAAGGACCATTTGTGATGTTTATGGGACATATTGGAGTGCCAACAACAGAAGCTCGTCAAAGGTAAGGCATGAATTATATTTTTATTTCTGCGTTTTGTATCGCGCCTGCAGGGTTGAAATATGCTTATCTCTCTTTGTTTACAATGGTGCTAACACAGATAATAGCATCGTTTGCTTTCGCCGAAAAGCCTATTTGAATTCTGACATGTTGGCTGGATTCACAACCAGTGTAGCTTTAATTTGGTATCTTTCATGTGTGAATTAATGAAAGTTAGATTTTATAGTATTTTATTTGAATTTGGCGCGCTGCATTTTCTCTGGCTTTTGGCCAAGTGAGACAGTAGCGTCCCGCCTAAACTCAGATTTTTGGATATAAATATGAACTTTACCGAACAAAACATACATGTATTATGTAACATGAAGTCCTATGAGTGTCATCTGAAGATCATCAAAGGTTAGTGATTAATTTTAACTCTATTTCTGCTTTTTGTTATTCCTCTCTTTGGCTGGAAAAATGGCTGTTTTTCTGTGGCTATGTACTGAGCTAACAAAATCGCAAGGTGTGCTTTCGCCATAAATCCTTTTTGAAATCAGACACTTTGGCTGGATTAACGAGAAGTTTATCTTTAAAATGGTGTATAATACTTGTATGTTTGAGGAATTTTAATTATGAGATTTCTGTTGTTTTGAATTTGGGGCCCTGCAATTTCACTGGCTGTTGGTTAGGTGGGACGCTACCGTCCCACATATCCCAGAGTTAATCAGTTAACTCTTTGTAATTTTAATGCACAAAAAAAAGACTTGAAAATACACTGAAAACATCCAAAATAAGTAATCTACAACAACAATGCGATGTCAAAATGATGTCAAAACAAGTTGAGGTTAAAGAAGACTGTTAATCAATTTACCTGATTTTGCCAACCCTTATTTTGGACAAAAATCAAGACATCAATATTATTGTAATTCTTTTTTGTATAAAAAAAGGTGTTTTGTGAAGGTGTGTGTGTGTGTGTGTGTGTGTGTGTGTGTGTGTGTGTGTGTGTGTGTGTGTGTGTGTGTGTGTGTGTGTGTGTGTGTGTGTGTGTGTGTGTGTGTGTGTGTGTGTGTGTGTGTGTGTGTGTGTGTGATTCCTCTCTACCTGGTTAAACTGCGTTTGAGGTATTACTGTAGACTTTTTCTGAGTGGTCTATTATTAACAAACAAACCTTGATGTCTCCTATTTTAAAACCTATTACCTTACGCCCCAGGAAAACTTTAAATTAGCCAATTAAATTTATTTAGGATTAAAGATCAAACTAATTGGCAATTAGGATTTACTTAACTCTCTAAAACTTGGTGGATTTGATGGTTTCCCTGCCAGTGTTCCTGACCGTCACCATGCTAAACGGACGGATTGGGTTACAGGTTTTGCCAATCTGCACCATAACTGGAGGACAGACGGGAGAAAAACAATATGTGTGAAGAGGAGACTGACACGTTGACTACTGTAGACTGATACATTGACTACTGTAGACTGATACGTTGACTACTGTAGACTGACACGTTGACTACTGTAGACTGACACATTGACGACTGTAGACTGACACATTGACTACTGTAGACTGACACATTGACTACTGTAGACTGACACATTGACTACTGTAGACTGACACATTGACTACTGTAGACTGACACATTGACTACTGTAGACTGACACATTGACTACTGTAGACTGACACATTGACTACTGTAGACTGACACATTGACTACTGTAGACTGACACATTGACTACTGTAGACTGACACATTGACTACTGTAGACTGACCCATTGACTACTGTAGACTGACACATTGACTACTGTAGACTGATACATTGACTACTGTAGACTGACACATTGACTACTGTAGACTGACACATTGACTACTGTAGACTGACACATTGACTACTGTAGACTGACCCATTGACTACTGTAGACTGACCCATTGACTACTGTAGACTGACACATTGACTACTGTAGACTGATACATTGACTACCGTAGACTGACACATTGACTACTGTAGACTGACACATTGACTACTGTAGACTGATACATTGACTATTGTAGACTGACACATTGACTACTGTAGACTGACACGTTGACTACTGTAGACTGACACGTTGACTACTGTAGACTGACACATTGACTACTGTAGACTGACACATTGACTACTGTAGACTGACACATTGACTACTGTAGACTGACATGTTGACTACTGTAGAGTAGACTGACACATTGACTACTGTAGACTGACATGTTGACTACTGTAGACTGACACATTGACTACTGTAGAGTAGACTGACATGTTGACTACTGCAGACTGACACATTGACTACTGTAGACTGACATGTTGACTACTGTAGACTGACACGTTGGCTACTGTAGACTGACACGTTGACTACTGTAGACTGACATGTTGACTACTGTAGAGTAGACTGACACATTGACTACTGTAGAGTAGACGGACACATTGACTACTGTAGACTGACACATTGACTACTGTAGACTGACATGTTGACTACTGTAGAGTAGACTGACACATTGACTACTGTAGACTGACACATTGACTACTGTAGACTGATACATTGACTACTGTAGAGTAGACTGACATGTTGACTACTGTAGACTGACACATTGACTACTGTAGACTGACACATTGACTACTGTAGACTGACACGTTGACTACTGTAGACTGACACGTTGACTACTGTAGACTGACACATTGACTACTGTAGACTGACACATTGACTACTGTAGACTGATACATTGACTACTGTAGACTGACACATTGACTACTGTAGACTGACCCATTGACTACTGTAGACTGACACATTGACTACTGTAGACTGACACATTGACTACTGTAGACTGACACATTGACTACTGTAGACTGATACATTGACTACTGTAGACTGACACATTGACTACTGTAGACTGACACGTTGACTACTGTAGACTGACACGTTGACTACTGTAGACTGACACATTGACTACTGTAGACTGACACATTGACTACTGTAGACTGACACATTGACTACTGTAGACTGACATGTTGACTACTGTAGAGTAGACTGACACATTGACTACTGTAGACTGACATGTTGACTACTGTAGACTGACACATTGACTACTGTAGACTGACACATTGACTAGATTTTACTGTAGACTCTACTTATGGTTTGTGACAGGATTATATAAATTATAATCATTATTAGCTGCTACTATCTGTCTGCCTGTCACTCTCCCGTCTACCAAACAGGCCAGTGGCGGCTATGGGCAGATCGAGGACAAATGACACATCCCGGGAAGTGAACATTGAAGGTATGGAAGCTAGGGACCTAAATAGAACTAAGAGGAACCAATCGTGTTGATTCTCACCTACTGGTAGGCGGTTCCTTCTGGTTGTGTCAAAGGTAACTGTGGTAACCATCATCTACGCGGATGGGCAACTCGACACTGTTTAGTGATACCTGGACAATAGGACAGACCGTGACTAAACACAAACCTCAATGAAATGAACACAGAATCAATGTTTTATGTGAGAAATAGGCAGGTCTGAAAGCCTGAAAAATAAAGGAAAGTTTGTATAAAACAAGGATTGTACCACAAAGCAGTCACTATGGATACTGAAGAGAAACAGTCTTCTTACACTGAATATAAAAACGTCCCCTCATCTACTCATCTTACCAAGTTCACCTGGAGGCAAGGTTTTTGGCATCACAGACAGGACTTAGAAAATGGGTGAATACCAGTGGTGGCTGGTGGCACTTCAAATCAGAGGAGGAGGACTGGGCTCATAGTAGGGCTTAGTGGGATAGAACAGAGGAAATGGAATGGTATCAAACATGTGGTTCTCTTTCAAATACTAGTTTCGATGTATCACGAATGGGAAATGGCAAATACTTTTGCCTAGCTCGGGAAGAACCAATCTCACAACATCTGGTGGAGACAGACAGCCCCGAGTGGCCAATGAGGTGAGCCCCTGCCCTCATGATAAACCCGCCCTCTGGTCATTCTCGACCTTTCTTCCTTTCTGAAGAGTTCTAGATACCTAGAAAGCTCTCCTCGGTATGATGTGTTTTCGGGTACAGTGGGACTTTATAGGGCTTTTATAAATGAAAACATAGCAGTGTATCAACCTACGTGACATCACAGAGAACAAAACCTGCTGCGTCTAACAGCTTTAATGGGGTGGCAGCTGCGTTCCTATAGAGGATGTTCGCCGTCGTCTAGGACCGATAGGAACGTTGCCTCAATAATCTGCTATCTACTATTTAGCGAGAGAGGCAAGACCTGTTTCTATAGAATTAACCCGTTTCTATTTTTTCAGCTTCTTTACTAACTCATCAATATGCTATTTTTAAAGACAGCTTTTTATCTTTCCAGATGGACAGATATTTGTAAGCGGGTACACAATCAATATGGACACCATCCAAAGTACATACAGTGGGGCAAAAAAAGTATTTAGTCAGCCACCAATTGTGCAAGTTCTCCCACTTAAAAAGATGAGAGAGGCCTGTAATTTTCATCATAGGTACACTTCAACTATGACAGACAAAATGAGAATAAAAAATCCAGAAAATCACATTGTAGGATTTTTAATGAATTTATTTGCAAATTATGGTGGAAAATAAGTATTGATTATTGACTGATTATTGATTGATTCAAAGTACATATGGTTAAATCACCAGAGCTCTGGAGAACAACATGTATTTAGTTCTACCTGCATTCAATACTAATTTCAAGTCAACAAAGTTCTTCTGTAATACAATGAAGGCAGACTGTAGTTCAGATAGAGCCTGGTCAACCGTGGGGGCAATAACATACACAACAGTATCATCGTCATACAAGTACAGGTTACAATTTTTTTGACAGATAAATCGATATTATTAACGTCAACAGTAAAAAGTACAGGACGCAGAATCGACCCCTGCGGGACACCTTTCGTAATATCGAGGAAACCTGATTTAACACCATCAGTAGATAGATTCACATTGATTTCTATCTGTCAAGTCATTTTTAAGCCAGTGACATGCAGCCTGGTCTTGGACAATTGAGGAAATCCTCTGAATTAGCAGTGAGTGAGCAACAATATCGAAAGCCTTTGACAGGTCAATGAAGCACAATGTAGCCTTTTATCCATACACTTAACCACATAATTTATAACTAGGCATGCAGCAGAGATAGTGCTATGACCTGGTCTAAAATCCGACTGATGTACATTTAGAATACATTTCAAAGGGGCCTCCCGAGTGGCGCAGTGGTCTAAGGCACTGCATTGAAGTGCTTGAGGCGTCACTACAGACACTACAGACCAGGCTGTGTCACAACCGCCCGGTGACCGGGAGTCCCATAGGGCGGCGCGTAATTGGCCCAGCGTCGTTCGGTGAGGGTTTGACCGGGGGGCTCATCGCGCTCTAGCGACTCCTTGTGGTGGGCCGGGCGCCTGCAGGCTGACTTCCTTCATCAGTTGACTGGTGTTTCCTCCAACACATTGGTGCGGCTGGCTTCCTTCATCAGTTGACTGGTGTTTCCTCCAACACATTGGTGCGGCTGGCTTCCTTCATCAGTTGACTGGTGTTTCCTCCAACACATTGGTGCGGCTGGCTTCCTTCATCAGTTGACTGGTGTTTCCTCCAACACATTGGTGCGGCTGGCTTCCGGGGTAAGTGGATGGGTGATAAGAAAGATGCAGCGATGAGACAAGATCGCAATTGGATATCACGAAAAAGGGGAAAAAACCCCAAAACAAACAAGTGTGTGCTACGTAAATGGCCTATATTACAGTATTTATTGGCCAATATTACAGTATTACAGTACTGTATTGGCCTATATTACAGTATTTTTATTGGCCTATATTACAGTATTACAGTACTGTATTGGCCTATATTATGGTATTACAGTACTGTATTGGCCTATATTACAGTATTACAGTATTACAGTACTGTATTGGCCTATATTACGCTATTACAGTACTGTATTGGCCTATATTACAGTATTACAGTTTTACAGTACTGTATTGGCCTATAATACAGTATTACAGTACTGTATTGGCCTATAATACAGTATTACAGTACTGTATTGGCCTATATTACGGTATTACAGTACTGTACTGGCCTATATTACAGTATTACAGTACTGTATTGGCCTATATTATGGTATTACAGTACTGTATTGGCCTATATTACACTATTACAGTACTGTATTGGCCTATTACGGTTTTACAGTACTGTATTGACCTATATTACGGTATTACAGTACTGCATTGATGTATATTACAGTATTACAGTACTGTATTGGCCTATATTACAGTATTACAGTACTGTATTGGCCTATATTACGGTATTACAGTACTGTATTGGCCTATATTACAGTATTACAGTACTGTATTGGCCTATATTATGGTATTACAGTACTGTATTGGCCTATATTACAGTACTGTATTGGCCTATATTACAGTACTGTATTTACCTACACTACCGGTCAAACGTTTTAGAACATCTACTCATTCAAGGGTTTTTCATTATTTTACTATTTTCTACATTGTAGAATAATAATGAAGACATCAACACTATGAAATAACACATATGGAATCATGTAGTAACCAAAAAAGTGTTAAAGAAATCAAAATGTATTTTATATTTGAGATTCTTCAAAGTAGCCATCCTTTGCCTTGATGACAGCTTTGCACACTCTTAAACAAACTGACTAGACAATCAGGATAGATAATAAACAGTAGCAGCAGTGTTGGTAGTTGAGGTTATATAATGTAGGTAATATAATGTAGGTAATATGTTCATGTAGGTAATATAATGTAGGTAATATAATGTAGGTAATATAATGTAGGTAATATGTACATGTAGGTAGGGGTAAAGTGACCCGTCAATCAGGATAGATAATCAACAGAGTAGCAGCAGTGTTGGTAGTTGAGGTAATATAATGTAGGTAATATGTACATGTAGGTAGGGGTAAAGTGACTAGACAATCAGGATAGATAATTAACAGAGTAGCAGCAGCATATGTGAAGAGTGTGAGTGTTTTTGTGTGTGAGCGTATGTAGTGTGTATTTGTTTGTGTGTGTGTGTGTTGGAGTGTCAGTGTAGTATGTGTGTGTGTGTGTGTGTGTGTGTGTGTGTGTGTTTGTGTGTGTGTGTGTGTTTGTGCGTGTGTGTGTGTGTGTGAGTGTTGGAAGTGTCAGTGTAGTGTGTGTGTGTGTGTGTGTGTGTGTGTGTGTGTGTGTGTGTGTGTGTGTGTGTGTGTGTGTGTGTGTGTGTGTGTGTGTGTGTGTGTGTGTGTGTGTGTGTGTGTGGTTAGAGTCCAGTATATTGAGCTTGTGCAAGCGAGTCAGTGCTAAAAATAATATTAAATAATAATAATTAACAATAAAACAATGGGGTCAATGCAAATTGTCCTGGTAGACATTTAATTAACTGTTCATCCGTCTTATGGCTTGGGGGGGTAGAAGCTGTTCAGGAGCCTTTTGGTCCCAGACTTGGTGCTCCGGTACCGCTTGCCTTGAGGCAGCAGAGAGAGTATGATCTATCATGAGGTATTCTAACTCTGGCGAGCAGAACCTTGAGAATTACTTAATGTTAATGAATACAACAAGTGTAGACAGTGAAATGTTTATTTACAAGCCCTTTAACCAACAATTCACTTCAAGAAAGAGTGAAGGACATATTTACCAAATAAACTAAAGTTTAAAAAAATCAAAAAAATAACACAAAAAAATAACAACAATGAGCCTACATACAGGGGGTACCGGTACCGAGTAAAATGTGCAGGGGGTACCGGTACCGAGTAAAATGTGCAGGGGGTACCGGTACCGAGTAAAATGTGCAGGGGGTACCGGTACCGAGTAAAATGTGCAGGGGGTACCGGTACCGAGTAAAATGTGCAGGGGGTACCGGTACCGAGTAAAATGTGCAGGGGGTACCGGTACCGAGTAAAATGTGCAGGGGGTACCGGTACCGAGTAAAATGTGCAGGGGGTACCGGTACCAAGTAAAATGTGCAGGGGGTACAGGTTTTGCTGAGGTAATGTGTACATGTAGGTAGGGGTGAAGTGACTATGAATAGATAGTAAACAGCAAGTAGCAGCAGTGTACAGAACAAATGGGGGGGTCAATGTAAATATTTGCAAAACAATTATAATAAATAATAATAAAATAATGGGTCAATGCAAATAGTCTGGCTAGCCATTTAATTAATTGTTCAGCAGTCTTACGGCTTGGGGGTAGAAGCTGTTAAGGAGCCTTTTGGTCCTAGACTTGGCACTTGCCGTGCGTTAGCAGAGAGAGCAGTCTATGACTAGGGTGACTGGAGTCTTTGACAATTTTTTGGGCTTTCCTCTGACACGCCTAGTATATAGGTCCTGGATGGCAGGAAGCTTGGCCCCAGTGACATACTGGGCCGTATGCACTACCCTCTGTAGTGCCTTACGGTCAGATGCCGAGCAGTTACCGTACCAGGCGGTGATGCAACAGGTCAGGATGCTCTCAAACGTTTTGAGGATCTGAGGACCCATGCCAAATCTTTTCAGTCTCCTGAGGGGGAAAGATGTTGTCGTGCCTTCTTCACAACTGTCTTGGTGTGTTTGGACCATGATAGTTAGTTTGGTGATGTGGACACCAAGGAACTTGAAACTCACGACCCGCTCCACTTCAGTCCTGTCGATGAGAATGGGGGCGTGCTCGGCCTGCCGTTTCCTGTGGTCCACGATCAGTTCCTTTGTCTTGCTCACATTGAGGGATGGGTTGTTGTCCTGGCACCACACTGCCAGGTCTCTGACCTCCTCACTTTTGGCTGTCTCATTGTTGTTGGTGATCAGGCCTACCACTGTTGTGTCATCAGCAAACTTAATGATGGTGTTGGAATCGTGTTTGGCCACACAGTCGTGGGTGAACAGGGAGTACAGGAGGGGACTAAGCACACACCCCTGAGGGGCCCCCAGAATCCAGTTGCAGAGGAAGATGTTTAGTCCCCGGTTCCTTAGCTTAGTGATGAGCTTTGAGGGCTCTATGGTGTTGAAGGCTGAGCTGTAGTCAATGAACAGCATTCTCACATAGGTGTTCCTTTTGTACAGGTGGGAAAGGGCAGTGTGGAGTGCGATTGCGATTGCGTCATCTGTGGATCTGTTGGTGCGGTATGCTAATTAGGGTGTGTCTAGGGTATCCGGGGAGGATGCCGTCCTATTAACTAAATACCTGTCCTACTAACCTGTCCTACTAACATGAATGAATGAGACAGAGGGACAAAACACCTTCTGGTCTCACAGACATGACAGTCTGGTGATCAACAATAACATGAATAAAACAATGTGGGCATTAGAACAAAAAATACATGGAAGATGATTACAAGTTAGACCTGTCCAGCATGTATTTAAGCCGTTCAGACTGAGAGACGACCTGACACATCGTTTACTGAAAGTTTCTCTCTCCCACCACACGTGAACATCTACAGCAAAATATAAGTTAGATTCGGAACATTTTTATTCTCACTTCAGACAGTGACATTGTGTACATTTATAAGACTAAGTTCCACTTTACTGAATAAAAAATATATAAACCCAATATGTAAAGTGTTGGTCCCATGTTTCATGAGTTGAAATAAAAAGATTCCATTAATGTTCCATACGCACAAAAATTGTATTTCTCTTCAATTGTGGTTGAAAAGCCATAAAACATGTTTTCTCAACAACAGGTTATGGTCAATAATATCAAAGGTTGAACTGACATCTAACAGTTTTGGGGCAGAGCTTCGAGTAATACTCTGCATGCTTTGTTCATGTTTACATATACAATTATATTTAGTTAATTTAGCAGACGCTCTTATCACACCATAGTGCCATCAGACTTTTGATACCAATGTAAGGTGAGGAGGACACAAAGTTGTGAACAGCTGTAAAGAAATAGTATAGAAAAGTATTTTGAAAATCAAAATCACAGCTTCCGAAAATATCTTGTTATAAAGTACATTGGAGTGCTGTTCAGACCAGTGTAATACAACATACAAAATACTCTGAAGTAATTAAGCTACATATTTCAGAAATACTGTCCATCTAGTCATAGCTCAACAACACAACTAAGTGACGAAACTGTTTGGCCAAAAACAACGTGTTCTGTCCACTATTTTCTGTCCACTATTTACTGTTTACTATTTGCTGTTTACTATATACTGTTTACTATTTACTGTTTACTATTTACTGTTTACTGTTTACTGTTTACTGTTTACTATTTGCTATTTACTATTTGCTATTTACTGTTTACTGTTTACTGTTTACTATTTACTGTTTACTATTCACTATTTACTATTTATAATTTACTGTTTACTATTTAGTATTTACTGTTTACTATTTACTGTTTACTGTTTACTATTCACTATTCACTATTTACTATTTATAATTTACTGTTTACTATTTAGTATTTACTGTTTACTATTTACTGTTTACTGTTTACTATTTGTTTACTATTTACTGTTTACTATTTACTGTTTACTATTCACTATTTACTGATTACTATTTACTATTTACTATTTACTATTTATTTACCAGCACTGGGTTGTTTGTAACGTAGTTTTTTGCTAATTAGTTTGTACGATCAATCGGGCGCTGGCAAAGACCTCACCTCCAGCCTCACCTCCTGCCTCACCTCCTGCCTGCTCACCAAAGGTCATCGATGAGGAGAACATCATTTGGTAGGTTTTAGTCTGACCTGTTCAAACTTCAACATAGTACCTGTATGTGTGGCAGATATTAAATATCATTGGTAACAGAACAGTGACTGTGTGTGTATATGTGTTCACAGAAACATGTATGAAGCCAGCAGATGGAGACTTGCAAGATGATGTGATGAAGTCCAGACTGACAGACAGGCAGGCTTGAATCTGATGTCTCTGAATGGAGAGAGACCTGACACTCTGACAGGCTAGATACTGATGTCTCTGAATGGACAGAGACCTGGCACTCTGACAGACAGGCTAGATACTGATGTCTCTGAATGGACAGAGACCTGGCACTCTGACAGACAGGCTAGATACTGATGTCTCTGAATGCAGAGAGACCTGGCACTCTAACAGACAGGCTAGATACTGATGTCTCTGAATGCAGAGAGACCTGTCACTCTGACAGACTGGCTAGATACTGATGTCTCTGAATGGACAGACCTGACACTCTGACAGACAGGCTAGATACTGATGTCTCCGATACTGATGTTTCTGAATGGACAGAGACCTGGCACACTGACAGACAGGCTAGATACTGATGTCTCTGAATGCAGAGAGACCTGGCACTCTAACAGACAGGCTAGATACTGATGTCTCTGAATGCAGAGAGACCTGTCACTCTGACAGACTGGCTAGATACTGATGTCTCTGAATGGACAGACCTGACACTCTGACAGACAGGCTAGATACTGATGTCTCCGATACTGATGTCTCTGAATGGACAGAGACCTGGCACACTGACAGACAGGCTAGATACTGATGTCTCTGAATGCAGAGAGACCTGGCACTCTGACAGACTGGCTAGATACTGATGTCTCTGAATGGAGAGAGACCTGGCACACTGACAGACAGGCTTGATACTGATGTCTCTGAATGGAGAGAGACCTGGCACTCTGACAGACAGGCTAGATACTGATGTCTCTGAATGGAGAGAGACCTGACACTCTGACAGACAGGCTAGATACTGATGTCTCTGAATGGACAGAGACCTGGCACTCTGACAGACAGGCTAGATACTGATGTCTCTGAATGGACAGAGACCTGACACTCTGACAGACAGGCTAGATACTGATGTCTCTGAATGGAGAGAGACCTGGCACTCTGACAGACAGGCTAGATACTGATGTCTCCGATACTGATGTCTCTGAATGGAGAGAGACCTGGCACTCTGACAGACAGGCTAGATACTGATGTCTCTGAATGGAGAGAGACCTGGCACTCTGACAGACAGGCTAGATACTGATGTCTCTGAATGGACAGACACCTGGCACTCTGACAGACAGGCTAGATACTGATGTCTCTGAATGGACAGAGACCTGGCACTCTGACAGACAGGCTAGATACTGATGTCTCCGATACTGATGTCTCTGAATGGAGAGAGACCTGGCACACTGACAGACAGGCTAGATACTGATGTCTCTGAATGGAGAGAGACCTGGCACTCTGACAGACAGGCTAGATACTGATGTCTCTGATACTGATGTCTCTGAATGGACAGAGACCTGGCACTCTGACAGACAGGCTAGATACTGATGTCTCTGAATGGAGAGAGACCTGGCACTCTGACAGACAGGCTAGATACTGATGTCTCTGAATGGACAGAGACCTGGCACTTGGCAATAACATTTTACTAGACACACCTTTTACTTCAATAGTCTTTTTTAAATTATTGAATTGAATGGTATCAGTCAATATATGGAGTGATAAAACCCTGTGTATTCTGCACCAGGATCAGGTATCAGTCAATATGGGGAGGGAGAAACCCTGTGTATTCTGAACCAGGATCAGTCAATATGGGGAGGGAGAAACCCTGTGTATTCTGGACCAGGATCAGTCAATATGGGGAGGGAGAAACCCTGTGTATTCTGGATCAGGATCAGGTATCAGTCAATATGGGGAGGGAGAAACCCTGTGTATTCTGGACCAGGATCAGGTATCAGTCAATATGGGGAGGGAGAAACCCTGTGTATTCTGCACCAGGATCAGTCAATATGGGGAGGGAGAAACCCTGTGTATTCTGGACCAGGATCAGGTATCAGTCAATATGGGGAGGGAGAAACCCTGTGTATTCTGGACCAGGATCAGGTATCAGTCAATATGGGGAGGGAGAAACCCTGTGTATTCTGGACCAAGATCAGGGAACTCCTGTTGTATAAAAGGACACCAGACAGGAAGGTATAACATTGTATTTTATTTAGTTTTATTATGACCACTCTGACATGTTTGCCAAGGTAGTGTCAATCTATTCACAGTTGAGCTGAAACACACAGAGACACACACAGTCAGACACACACAGTCAGACACACACACACACACACACACACACACACACACACACACACACACACACACACACACACACACACACACACAAACACACACACACACACACACACACACACACACACACACACACACACACACACACACACACACACACACACACACACACACACACACACACACGTACTGTACACTCGACAGGGGTGAAAAAGATTAAACTGTACCGTTGTGATTTAAATGTAATTATCGTATTATATACACTGAACAGAAATATAAACGCAACATGTCAAGTGTTGGTTTCATGAGCTGAAATATAAGATCCCAGAAATGTTCCATACGCACAAAAAGCTTATTTCTCTGTTGTCCACACATTTTTATTACATCCCTGTTAGTGAACATTTCTCCTTTGCCAAGATAATCCATCCACCTGACAAGTGTGACATATCAAGAAGCTGATTAAACAGCATGATCATTACACAGGTGCACCTTGTGCTGGGGACGATCAAAAGCTGTTCTAATATGTAAAGTTTTGTCACACAACACAGATGTCTCAAGTTTGAAAGGAAAGTGCAATTGGCATGTTGACTGCAGGAATGTCCACCAGAGCTGTTGTCAGAGAATTTAATCTGAATTTCTTTACCATAAACTGTCTCGAACGTCGTTTTAGAGAATTTGGCAGCACGTCCAACCGGCCTCACGACCGCAGACCACTTCAATGGCGTTGTGTGGGCGAGCGGTTTGCTGATGTCAACGTTGTGAACAGAGAGCCCCATGGGGGCGGTGTGGTTATGGTATGGGGCAGACATAAACTACAGACAACAAACACAATTGCATTTTATGGCAATTTGAATGCACAGAGATACCGTGATGAGATCCTGAGGCCCGTTGTCGTTGATCCACCACCATCACCTCATGTTTCAGCATGATAATGCACGGTCCCATGTCACAAGGATCTGTACACAATTCCTGGAAGCTTCTCCTTACCTGTGTGTGTGTGTGTGTGTGTGTGTGTGTGTGTGTGTGTGTGTGTGTGTGTGTGTGTGTGTGTGTGTGTGTGTGTGTGTGTGTGTGTGTGTGTGTGTGTGTGTGTGTGTGTTAGCCAAGGTTAACATGCTCAGGTCAGCCTGGCTGTCTGTCTCCTCTGAAGTGCTAACTGCTACATCCCTCTCTCCATCCTTTGATCCGTCCATCCCTCTCTCCTTCCTTTCATCTCTCCATCGCGGCAGAAGGCAGGACATCGTAGGACACATGTCAGACAAAACTGTTGGACCAAGACTCAGGATGTCAACCTGCTTTAGTGCACATTTGTATTTGTATGTATTATGGATCCTCTTCCTGGGGTCCAGCAACAACATGATAGGGAGAGAGGGATGGGAGGATGGAAGAAGGAAATAGAGAGAGGGAGACAGAGACAGAGATAGAGAGGGGTGGATGGGATATTGATGGGTGAAGCCAGGAGGACTGATGCCCAGTCCCAAATCACTGCCAAGGGTTGAAATCAACATGTTAGAAAGTCCAACCTGTCTACCTTTACCCCTGCCGGGTTAATATGAGGTGAGGAGAGGAGAGGAGAGGAGGGGAAGGAGAGATGAGATGAGAGGAGAAGAGAGGAGAGGAGAGGAAGTGAAGGAGAGGAGAGGAGAGGAGAGGAGAGGAGAGGAGAGGAGAGGAGAGGAGAGGAGAGGAGAGGAGAGGAGAGGAGAGGAGAGGAGAGGAGAGGAGAGGAGAGGAGAGGAGGGGAAGGGGAGAGGAGAGGAAGGGAGAGGAGGAGAAGGAGAGAGGAGAGGAGAGGAGAGGAGAGGAGAGGAGAGGAGAGGAGAGGAGAGGAGAGGAGAGGAGAGGAGAGGAGAGGAGAGGAGAGGAGAGGCCAGGTGCAGGCCAGGCAGCAGGCTGTTAGCCAGCCTGCCAGATTAGTATAGTCTGCCACTAGCACAGTCAGTGTAGTCAGCTCAGCTTTCCCCATTGAGACCGTGTCTGTGCCTCGATCTAGGTTGGGCAAAACTAAACATTGCAGTGTTCGCCTTAGCAATCTCACTGGAGTAAAGACCTCCTCCATTCCTGTCATTATTGAAAGAGATTGTGATATCTCACATCTCAAAATAGGGCTACTTAATGTTAGATCCCTCACTTCCAAGGCAGTTATAGTCAATGAACTAATCACTGATCATAATCTTGATGTGATTAGCCTGACTCAGACATGGCTTAAACCTGAATAATTTACTGTGTTAAATGAGGCCTCTCCTCCTGGTTACACTAGTGACCATATCCCCCTATTTTTCCATCTTAATTGAGGAGAAAATGAGAACAATCCAACATTATTTTTGATACTGTTGCAAAGCTAACTAAAAAGCATCATTCCCCAAGAGAGGATGGCTTTGACTTCAGCAGTGATAAATTCATGAACTTCTTTGACGAAAAGCAAATTACGGACTCCTCTTTAAATCTGCGTATTTCTCCAAAGCTCAGTTGTCCTGAGTCTGCACAACACTGCCAGGACCTAGGATCAAGGGAGACACTCAAGTGTTTTAGTACTATATCTCTTGACACATTGATGAAACTAGTCGTGGCCTCGAAACCTTCAAGCTGCATACTGAACCCTATTCCAACTAAACTACTGAAAGAGCTGCTTCATGTGCTTGGCCCTCCTATGTTGAATATAATAAACGGCTCTCTATCCACCGGATGTGTACCAAACTCACTAAAAGTGGCAGTAATAAAGCCTCTCTTGAAAAAGCCAAACCTTGACCAAGAAAATATAAAAAATTATCGGCCTATATCGAATCTCCCATTCCTCTCAATTTTTTTTAAAAAGCTGTTGTGCAGCAACTCACTGCCTTCCTGAAGACAAACAATGTATACGAAATGCTTCAGTCTGGTTTTAGACCCCATCATAGCACTGAGACTGCACTCGTGAAGGTGGTAAATTACCTTTTAATGGCGTCAGACCGAGGCTCTGCATCTGTCCTCGTGCTCCTAGACCTTAGTGCTGCTTTTGATACCATCGATCACCACATTCTTTTGGAGAGATTGGAAACCCAAGTTGGTCTACACGGACAAGTTCTGGCCTGGTTTAGATCTTATCTGTCGGAAAGATATCAGTTTGTCTCTGTGAATGGTTTGTCTTCTGACAAATCAACTGTACATTTCGGTGTTCCTCAAGGTTCCGTTTTAGGACCACTATTGTTTTCACTATATATTTTACCTCTTGGTGATGTCATTCGGAAACGTAATGTTAACTTTCACTGCTATGCGGACGATACACAGCTGTACATTTCGATGAAACATGTTGAAGCCCCAAAATTGCCCTCCCTGAAGCCTGTGTTTCAGACATCAGGAAGTAGATGGAGGCAAATGTTTTACTTTTAAACTCAGACAAAACAGAGATGCTACTTCTCGGTCCCAAGAAACAAAGAGATCTTCTGTTGAATCTGACAATTAATCTTGAAGGTTGTACAGTCGTCTCAAATAAAACTGTAAAGGACCTCGGCGTTACTCTGGACCCTGATCTCTCTTTTGACGAACATATCAAGACTGTTTCAAGGACAGCTTTTTTCCATCTTCGTAACATTGCAAAAATCAGAAACTTTCTGACCAAAAATGATGCAGAAAAATTCATCCATGCTTTCGTCACTTCTATATTAGACTAGTGCAATGCTCTACTTTCCGGCTACCCGGATAAAGCACTAAATAAACTTCAGTTGGTGCTAAACACGGTTGCTAGAATCTTGACTAGAACCAAAAAAATCACATTACTCCAGTGCTAGCCGCTCTACACTAGCTTCCTGTTAAGGCAAGGGCTGATTTCAAGGTTTTACTGCTAACCTACAAAGCATTACATGGACTTGCTCCTACCTATCTTTCCGATTTGGTCCTGCCGTATATACCTACACGTACGCTACGGTCACAAGACGCAGGCCTCCTTACTGTCCCTAGAATTTCTAAGCAAACAGCTGGAGGCAGGGCTTTCTCCTATAGAGCTCCATTTTTATGGAATGGTCTGCCTACCCATGTGAGAGACGCAGACTCGGTCTCGACCTTTAAGTCTTTATTGAAGACTCATCTCTTCAGTAGGTCCTATGATTGAGTGTAGTCTGGCCCAGGAGTGTGAAGGTGAACGGAAAAGCACTGGAGCAACGAACTGCCCTTGCTGTCTCTGCCTGGCCGGTTCCCCTCTCTCCACTTGGATTCTCTGCCTCTAACCCTATTACAGGGGCTGAGTCACTGGCTTACTGGTGCTCTTCCATGCCGTCCCTGGGAGGGGTGCGTCACTTGAGTGTGTTGAGTCACTGACGTGATTGTCCTGTCCGGGTTGGAGATCTTTGTGGGCTATACTCAGCCTTGTCTCAGGATGGTGATGGTTGAAGATATCCCTCTAGTGATGTGGGGGCTGTGCCTTGGCAAAATGGGTGGGGTTATATCCTGACTATTTGGGCCTGTCCGGGGGTATCGTTGGACAGGGCCACAGTGTCTCCCTCCTGTCTCAGCCTCCAGTATTTATGCTACAATAGTTTGTGTCGGGGGGCTAGGGTCAGTCTGTTATATCTGGAGTATTTCACCTGTCTTATCCGGTGTCCTGTGTAAATTTAAGTATGCTCCCTCTAATTCTCCCTGTCTCCTTATCTCTCTTTCTCCCTTTCTCTCTCTCATTTTCTCTCTCTCTCTCTCTCTCTCTCTTTCTTTCTCTCTTCTCTCGAAGGACCTGAGCCCTAGGACCATGCCTCAGGACTACCTGGTCTGATAACTCCTTGCTGTCCCCAGTCCACCTGGTTGTGCTGCTGCTCCAGTTTCAACTGTTCTGCCTACGGCTATGGAACCCAGACCTGTTCACCGGACATGCTACCTTGTCCCGGACCTGCTGTTTTGGACTCTCTCTCTACCGCACCTGCTGTCTCTAACTCTGAATGAACAGCTATGAAAAGCCAACTGGCATTTAGTCCTGAGGTGCTGACCTGTTGCACCCTCTACAACCACTGTAATTATTATTATCTGATCCAGCTGGTCATCTATGAACATTTGAACATCTTGGCCATGTTCTGTCTCCACCCGGCACAGCCAGAAAAGGACTGGCCACCCCTCAGAGCCTGGTTCCTCTAGGTTTCTTCCTAGGTTCTGGCCTTTCTAGGGAGTTTTTCCTGGCCACTGTGCTTCTACATCTGTATTGCTTACTGTTTGGGGTTTTAGGCTGGGTTTCTGTGCAGCACTTTGTGACATCGACTGATGTAGAAAGGGCTTAATAAATACATTTGACTGAAATTTCATTGATATTTGGTCCAGCTCTGTTCCCTTTCTCTCAGTCTTTCTCTCCAAACCTGTTCCTGGAGAGATACCCTCCTGTAGGTTTTAACTCCAACCCTGTTCCTGGAGAGATACCCTCCTGTAGGTTTTAACTCCAACCCTGTTCCTGGAGAGATACCCTCCTGTAGGTTTTAACTCCAACCCTGTTCCTGGAGAGAGACCCTCCTGTAGGTTTTAACTCCAACCCTGTTCCTGGAGAGAGACCCTCCTGTAAGGTTTTAACTCCAACCCTGGTTCTGGAGAGAGACCCTCCTGTAGGTTTTAACTCCAACCCTGTTCCTGGAGAGATACCCTCCTGTAGGTTTTAACTCCAACCCTGTTCCTGGAGAGAGACCCTCCTGTAGGTTTTCACTCCAACCCTGTTTCTGGAGAGATACCCTTCTGTAGGTTTTCACTCCAAACCTGTTTCTGGAGAGAGACCCTCCTGTAGGTTTTAACTCCAACCCTGTTCCTGGAGAGAAACCCTCCTGTAGGTTTTAACTCCAACCCTGTTTCTGGAGAGAGACCCTCCTGTAGGTTTTAACTCCAACCCTGTTCCTGGAGAGAGACCCTCCTGTAGGTTTTAACTCCAACCCTGTTCCTGGAGAGATACCCTCCTGTATGTTTTAACTCCAACCCTGTTCCTGGAGAGAGACCCTCCTGTATGTTTTAACTCCAACCCTGTTCCTGGAGAGAGACCCTCCTGTAGGTTTTAACTCCAACCCTGTTCCTGGAGAGATACCCTCCTGTAGGTTTTAACTCCAACCCTGTTCCTGGAGAGAGACCCTCCTGTAAGGTTTTAACTCCAACCCTGTTTCTGGAGAGAGACCCTCCTGTAGGTTTTAACTCCAACCCTGTTCCTGGAGAGATACCCTCCTGTAGGTTTTAACTCCAACCCTGTTCCTGGAGAGAGACCCTCCTGTAAGGTTTTAACTCCAACCCTGTTCCTGGAGAGAGACCCTCCTGTAGGTTTTAACTCCAACCCTGTTCCTGGGGAGATACCCTCCTGTAGGTTTTAACTCCAACCCTGTTCCTGGAGAGAGACCCTCCTGCAGGTTTTAACTCCAACCCTGTTTCTGGAGAGATACCCTCCTGTAGGTTTTAACTCCAAACCCTGGTGTAACTAATCAGATTCAGCTAAACAACCAGATAATTAATATAATCAGGCGTGCTTGATTCGGTTTGGAGTGAAAACCTACAGGACAGTATCTCTTCAGTAACAGGGTTGGAGTGTAAACCAACAGGACAGTATCTCTTCAGTAACAGGGTTGGAGTGTAAACCAACAGGACAGTATCTCTTCAGGAACAGGGTTGGAGTGTAAACCAACAGGACAGTATCTCTTCAGGAACAGGGTTGGAGTGTAAACCAACAGGACAGTATCTCTTCAGTAACAGGGTTGGAGTGTAAACCAACAGGACAGTATCTCTTCAGTAACAGGGTTTGAGTGTAAACCTACAGGACAGTATCTCTTCAGGAACAGGGTTGGAGTGTAAACCAACAGGACAGTATCTCTTCAGTAACAGGGTTGGAGTGTAAACCAACAGGACAGTATCTCTTCAGGAACAGGGTTGGAGTGTAAACCTACAGGACAGTATCTCTTCAGTAACAGGGTTGGAGTGTAAACCAACAGGACAGTATCTCTTCAGGAACAGGGTTGGAGTGTAAACCTACAGGACAGTATCTCTTCAGTAACAGGGTTGGAGTGTAAACCAACAGGACAGTATCTCTTCAGTAACAGGGTTGGAGTGTAAACCAACAGGACAGTATCTCTTCAGGAACAGGGTTGGAGTGTAAACCAACAGGACAGAATCTCTTCAGGAACAGGGTTGGAGTGTAAACCAACAGGACAGTATCTTTCCAGGAACAGGGTTGGAGTGTAAACCAACAGGACAGTATCTCTTCAGGAACAGGGTTGGAGTGTAAACCAACAGGACAGTATCTCTTCAGGAACAGGGTTGGAGTGTAAACCAACAGGACAGTATCTCTTCAGGAACAGGGTTGGAGTGTAAACCTACAGGACAGTATCTCTTCAGGAACAGGGTTGGAGTGTAAACCAACAGGACAGTATCTCTTCAGGAACAGGGTTGGAGTGTAAACCTACAGGACAGTATATTTCCAGGAACAGGGTTGGAGTGTAAACCAACAGGACAGTATCTCTTCAGTAACAGGGTTGGAGTGTAAACCAACAGGACAGTATCTCTTCAGTAACAGGGTTGGAGTGTAAACCAACAGGACAGTATCTCTTCAGGAACAGGGTTGGAGTGTAAACCAACAGGACAGTATCTCTTCAGGAACAGGGTTGGAGTGTAAACCAACAGGACAGTATCTTTCCAGTAACAGGGTTGGAGTGTAAACCAACAGGACAGTATCTCTTCAGGAACAGGGTTGGAGTGTAAACCAACAGGACAGTATATTTCCAGGAACAGGGTTGGAGTGTAAACCAACAGGACAGTATATTTCCAGTAACAGGGTTGGAGTGTAAACCAACAGGACAGTATCTCTTCAGTAACAGGGTTGGAGTGTAAACCAACAGGACAGTATCTCTTCAGTAACAGGGTTGGAGTGTAAACCAACAGGACAGTATCTCTTCAGGAACAGGGTTGGAGTGTAAACCAACAGGACAGTATCTCTTCAGGAACAGGGTTGGAGTGTAAACCAACAGGACAGTATCTTTCCAGTAACAGGGTTGGAGTGTAAACCAACAGGACAGTATTTTACTGCTGTCCTGGTCCCAGATCTGTTACTGTTGACCTGGTCCCAGATCTGTTACTGTTGACCTGGTCCCAGATCTGTTACTGTTGTCCTGGTCCCAGATCTGTTACTGCTAGCCTGTTCCCAGATCTGTTACTGCTGGCCTGGTCCCAGATCTGTTACTGCTGTCCTGGTCCCAGATCTGTTACTGTTGTCCTGGTCCCAGATCTGTTACTGCTGTCCTGGTCCCAGATCTGTTACTGCCGTCCTGGTCTCAGATCTGTTACTGCTGTCCTGGTCCCAGATCTGTTACTGCTAGCCTGTTCCCAGATCTGTTACTGCTGGCCTGGTCCCAGATCTGTTACTGCTGTCCTGGTCCCAGATCTGTTACTGCTGTCCTGGTCCCAGATCTGTTACTGCTGTCCTGGTCCCAGATCTGTTACTGTTGTCCTGGTCCCAGATCTGTTACTGTTGTCCTGGTCCCAGATCTGTTACTGTTGTCTTGCAAACATCTATGGTAATTTTCGGCAACACAGCAAAGACAGATCTGGGACCCAGGCTATATTTCTACTGGGCTGGAACAAAACCTTGCACACCCACACTGACCCAAAACAAGGAAGTGGCATCCCATGACTGGTGTCATCATACAGCCTGGTATCAGTTCATATGCATAACACATTCCATATATTAACACAAAGGCAATTACGGCGATACTGGTACTTCAGAGCTGCTTCTTTATTCTCATACAAGTTTTATCATCATCAACGATTTACGGATAATGGACAAAAGAAGAAAGATATGGACTGTAAACGTATCATCATTAACCAGCCTATGGGGTATAGAGTCTGTCTAGCCAGCCTAATGGGTACAGAGTCTGTCTAGCCAACCTAATGGGTACAGGGTCTGTCTAGCCAGCGTAATGGGTACAGAGTCTGTCTAGCCAGCCTATGGGGTACAGGGTCTGTCTAGCCAGCCTAATGGGTACAGAGTCTGTCTAGCCAGCCTAATGGGTACAGAGTCTGTCTAGCCAGCCTAATGGTTACAGAGTCTGTCTAGCCAGCCTAATAGGTACAGAGTCTGTCTAGACAGCCTAATGGGTACAGAGTCTGTCTAGCCAGCCTAATGGGTACAGAGTCTGTCTAGCCAACCTAATGGGTACAGAGTCTGTCTAGCCAGCCTAATGGGTACAGAGTCTGTCTAGCCAGCCTAATGGGTACAGAGTCTGTCTAGCCAGCCTAATGGGTACAGAGTCTGTCTAGCCAACCTAATGGGTACAGAGTCTGTCTAGCCAGCCTAATCGGTACAGAGTCTGTCTAGCCAGCCTATGGGGTACAGGGTCTGTCTAGCCAGCCTAATGGGTACAGAGTCTGTCTAGCCAGCCTAATGGGTACAGAGTCTGTCTAGCCAGCCTATGGGGTACAGAGTCTGTCTAGCCAGCCTAATGGGTACAGAATCTGTCTAGCCAGCCTAATGGGTACAGAGTCTGTCTAGCCAGCCTAATGGGTACAGAGTCTGTCTAGCCAGCCTAATGGGTACAGAGTCTGTCTAGCCAACCTAATCGGTACAGAGTCTGTCTAGCCAACCTAATGGGTACAGGGTCTGTCTAGCCAGCCTAATGGGTACAGAATCTGTCTAGCCAGCCTAATGGGTACAGAGTCTGTCTAGCCAGCCTAATCGGTACAGAATCTGTCTAGCCAGCCTAATGGGTACAGAGTCTGTCTAGCCAGCCTAATCGGTACAGAGTCTGTCTAGCCAACCTAATGGGTACAGAGTCTGTCTAGCCAGCCTAATGGGTACAGAGTCTGTCTAGCCAGCCTAATGGGTACAGAATCTGTCTAGCCAGCCTAATGGGTACAGAGTCTGTCTAGCCAGCCTAATCGGTACAGAGTCTGTCTAGCCAACCTAATGGGTACAGGGTCTGTCTAGCCAGCCTAATGGTGACTACACCATTTTCTTATAAGCTTGTCATAAAGGCTGCGTTTACACAGGCAGCCAGGTTCTGATCTTTTTAGTTAGTAGTTGGTCTTTTGACCAATCAGATCGGGTATTTTGCCTTATAATTGAGCAAAATATCAGGAAATAGGCTGCGTGTGTAAACAGCCATAGAGTGTTGCAGTTCCTCCAGACAGATGATGAGAATAATGCTGTAAGGGGTTCATTTGGGATCGAGGGACTTTCTGCAGCAACATATGTTTCACCTCAGCAATGTTCAATGTGTTTTAATGCCCAGAGTGAGAAACATTGACAGCAAAATATGACTATAGCAAATCCAATTCCTAAACATCAGATTTCAACGTAACATAAAATGCTTAAAAAAACCCATTAGGCAGTCCTAACTCAGGCCGATAAAGAGTGATTTATGGCCTGTATTATAAGGCCTGTATTTGTAGGTACAGTATGTTGCAATGGTTCCAGATTTTTTGTAATTGCTCCCACCCCCCCCCCCCCCCCCCCCCACAAAAAATCCCAGGTTTTCAATAAATCCTGGTTGGAAGATTCTGGATTTCCTGCTTCTTCCCTCCTGATTCTGGGAATCTTTACAACCGGCATTTCAGTAAAACCTGGGAGTTTTTTGGCGAAATTTGTCTCCTTATTATGTTCCTATTGTGACCTGTGTACATCCAGTCTCTGCTACACACTAAACGTGTCTCTACATCTAAATGAAGACTTTCAGCTTGGTTTTAATGATACGTTGGAATCTATAATGTGTCAACTATTGGTTCTTATATAATCTACATTGTGTCGTGTCATATAAAACATTCTAGAAAAAAATCACTATGTAATGGGTGACCTTTAACCCCATTGATTCTGTAACCTTGAAAGTATGAATCTAATGATATTGTTCAGAAACTTTCAATCTGGATATCGTGTGTAAATGCTTTATTATTACCAGAAGTGATAATGACAACATGATATAATCGCTAGTAGTGACTGTGAAAGATCAACCCGATTTTTGTTGGAGCTAGTTAACGAAGCTAGCTAACAAAGCTAGCTAATAAAATAGCTAACAAAGTGTGGTGTTGGAGCTAGCTAATGGACCTAGCTAAACAGTTAGCTAACAAAACTAGCTAACGAGCTAGCTAACGACGTGTGGTGTTGGAGCTAGCTAATGAACCTAGCTAAACAGTTAGCTAACAAAGCTAGCTAACAAGCTAGCTAACAATGTGTGGTGTGTTTTCCTAACTTTACCTATTGACCCCTGACACTCTTTTCTCCAGCAACACCTTTCAGATCTGCAGCATGCCACCAACACTACAACAAACCAGTGTCCTCCTCAATTAAATTGTATTTTGAAATCAAATAAATTAAAAATGAGATTTGGAAAATGGTCAAAGAAAATAAAAAAAATTAAACTTGTCAAAATGTGTATTACCAAAATTCTGCACTTACACAGTATATACATGCCTTGTGCGGAAAAGATATTAGCAATGACAAATAAAAAGTGTAGCGATTTTTTTTTTCCTTCAGTAGATCAATTGGCTAATATACAAATCTGAGGGTATTAAGGGATCCCAAAATCTAACAACATCTTTCACTAGTTACCACATTTAGCAGATGCAATATACAGCCAGCCGTATGCACAAGGGGGGGGGCTAAGAACCAATATATCAACAAAACATCAAATCAAAGACTGTCTACTGTTTATGTATTAAACACTACGGTCTGATATGGAGTACAGTAGGTTGTTTTATACTATTATTATTGGTTGAATAAAGGGAAAGCCAATTTCTCTCCTCTTATTTTAACTAGGGTTGCAAAATCCTCCAACCTGGATTTCTGGAGAAAAACCCCGGGAATTCTGGGAAAGATTTCAGGAATTTTGCAACTCTAAGCAGAACCATTCCTGAGGGTAACTAGCAGTTGTCAAGGTAACACTGATGTTCAAGGGGGGATGGTTGTTGTGCTTCTGTATTTGTCTTTTCTGTTGAATGTTTTTGGGTTCTCAATGCTCCATTCATGGCCAAGTCTTGGCCCAAACTATAAAATACTTTAAAAAAAACACAAAAAAAAGAGTTATTTCTTAAATAAAAGAAGGATTTCTAGTATTCATTCAATTGGCCGTTACCAATAAAACGTCACAATACGGTGCAGCACGTTCGATTTAGCCGCTAGGGGTCAAGGACACATTTATAGTTCTGACTATGGTCTTTACGAGGTGATGATGTTACAACCAAATAGTTGAATCCCTTGGAATCGCTTAACCGGCACGGAGTTGTCCATGGTTTTAGCTGAGCTGGGAGTCTCCTTGCCCCACCTGGCAGGTAAAAGGGAACGCTCTGCACCGTATTGTTCCGTTTCTATTGATAACGACCTATTACAACTCTACTACCCACAGTACTTGACTTGGGATGAAAGAGGTGCAGGAGCTGTATTTTTCCAAGTCCATCCATTAGAATATGTTCACCGAAATTCCTAAATGAAATGATGCGACAGAGACCTCTGATTATTCACTGTTAAAGGTTCATGCACATTTTGACAGATGGAATTTTATGACTTTTTCATGACTTCGCATAACTTTTAAGCAAATTTCCATGACCGATAATTGGTAGTGTCTCTATATAGCCTACATTTAAAAGTCTGAATAAATGTGGTATTGACACTAGAAGGTTACTGGTCTCTGATTCCATGTTGGCCTACTATCGCCTGCCGTTGTGCCTTTGATCAAGGCACTTAACCCCCCCACAAAGTAGAATAACTTTATTGTTGGACTACTGTATAAAACACGTGTGGTCAACCTTCCATCTGGAGAGCTAATGGGCATGCAGGCAGCCCTGAAACACATCCGAGTCTGCTTATAGCAAGGTCCTGTTGAGCAGCTGATGTTTAGGCTACAGTGTGGAGTATTAGAGCAGGGCTGATGTTTAGGCTACAGTGTGGAGTATTAGAGCAGGGCTGATGTTTAGGCTACAGTGTGGAGTATTAGAGCAGGGCTGATGTTTAGGCTACAGTGTGGAGTATTAGAGCAGGGCTGATGTTTAGGCTACAGTGTGGAGTATTAGAGCAGGGCTGATGTTTAGGCTACAGTGTGGAGTATTAGAGCAGGGCTGATGTTTAGGCTACAGTGTGGAGTATTAGAGCAGGGCTGATGTTTAGGCTACAGTGTGGAGTATTAGAGCAGGGCTGGAATAAAAGCCTGCACTCCCGGTAGCTCTCCTGGACGATGGTTGGCCACCCCTAATATAAAAGGTTACAATATTACAACCAGATACCTTTATGTCTTTATATAATTATTTCCTCGTTCAATGAATCAGGGATAAAATGGATGAAGTCGGTTACTTCAAAAGGAAGGTAGCTAACTAAGACATGGTCAATAACCTTATAAGGCTAAAATAGATGTATGCAGACCATGGAAGCTATTTTTCAATTAGGCTATTCTTAGACGTTTGTTGGTATTACGTAGCCTTTAATAGAGGGGAATCCCAGCTTTCATATAACGGTGTCAGATGTATTTCTCAACAGAACCATTGGAGTCAACGACATTAATGCTTAGGTCTATAGCGACAAACGAAACAAAACAACGCTAACTAGCGAGATAACCTGTAGCATGGCTAGTTATGTTTTGAATTGGCTATTTAGTTAGCCTAGCGTTATTTTATATTTCTACCTGCTGCTGAAACATCTCTCATTTTTTAAATTGATTCTTTATTTAACAGATGATTCTCAGCACACACATGCTGAAGGGTAAAGGCCTAATTCTGATCAGGGCTGATATGTAGATTTTTTAAAAAGTGATTGATAATACATTTAAAAAGGGAAAACCCAAGAATATTACTTTTCGAGGATTTTCATGACTCTAAGATCAATTTGGAACAGCAACTTCCTGCGCTTTCAGGCTGGCGTATTTTCTAACTTGAACAGTCAATTGGCGGCGCATAAACCGGATTTACAGACTACCGTCAAATAAGCTTGAACAAAGTAGAATTAGCATATGAAAGCACACTCTTTTTTGTCACTGTGTGTGAATCCGGGGCCGGTGATAGGCCACTTTGTTTTATAAAGGAGACGGTATGCAGTTCCCCCCCCACCCCCAAAATATTTTTGGGGAGGTGACGGTAAGGCGCTCTAGACAGCTCTGGCCCAAGTCAAGCACTGACTACCCAAAATATAGCATCGTTCTATATCCCTTCGGCAACCGATGGTGCTGTAGATAGAGAGATACTGAGTTGCCACGGTGACAGTGTGAGAGTGTTGCGTTAGCGCAGCAGGGTTCTGAACAGGAATATACAGACAGACGCATCATGTATCACAGACAGTAGAAGTAATCAAGGTAATGATTATGCATGATAAAAAGCAAGACATTAATTGATTGATTGTTGTTTCAATTCATTTGATATAAACCGTCACCCAGCATCGTTTTTCGTACCTTTTTGGTGTTCAGAATTTATATTATGAGTGTCCTTAATGATCAGTCAGTTCGTCTGTCTTAAAGACTCTACTATATATATATATATATATATATATATATATATATATATATATATATATACTATATGGACTAATGACTAATGAAGAACAAATTACACACATATCATATCTCACAACATGTCTGGCTACAGTGTTCACACAAAACCTCTGTCCTATCTTATCATACAATGGGCCATTTTTTCCTTGAATACAGTTTGTATTATACCAGAAAACCCTCTGTCCTGTCATACAGGTACAGTTTTATTCAGGGTGACAGTGAAGGGGTGACAGTGAAGGGGACAGTGAAGGGGACAGAGAAGGGGACAGTGAAGGGGACAGTGAAGGGTTAGTGAAGGGTTAGTGAAGGGACATTGAAGGGGACAGTGAAGGGACATTGAAGGGGACAGTGAAGGGTTAGTGAAGGGGACAGTGAAGGGGTCAGTGAAGGGGACAGTGAAGGGGACAGTGAAGGGGTCAGTGAAGGGGACAGTGAAGGGGACAGTGAAGGGGACAGTGAAGGGGACAGTGAAGGGGACAGTGAAGGGGACAGTGAATGGGGTAGTGAAGGAGACAGTGAAAGGGGACAGTGAAGGAGCCGGTGAAAGGGGACAGTGAAGGAGAGTGAAGGAGCCAGTGAAAGGGGACAGTGAAGGAGACAGTGAAAGGGGACAGTGAAAGGAGACAGTGAAGGAGCCAGTGAAAGGGGACAGTGAAGGAGCCGGTGAAAGGGGACAGTGAAGGAGAGTGAAGGAGCCAGTGAAAGGGGACAGTGAAGGAGACAGTGAAAGGGGACAGTGAAAGGAGACAGTGAAGGAGCCAGTGTAATTGAACAGTGAAGGGGACAGTGAAGGAGACAGTGAAAGGAGACAGTGAAGGAGCCAGTGTAATTGAACAGTGAAGGGGACAGTGAAGGAGACAGTGAAAGGAGACAGTGAAGGAGACAGTGAAAGGGGACAGTGAAAGGGGACAGTGAAAGGGGACAGTGAAGGAGACAGTGAAGGAGACAGTGAAGGAGATAATCTAAAGTATCATTTCGTCTGAAAGACATAAGGCGTAACCAGCACACATATTTATTTAAATTAAAATAAAAAACGAAAATGTTTAATTAAACAACGTTCAAGCCTCGGAGCTGTGATATGACAGGCAAAATAAGAAGAAAGCATTTGTAGCATCAATGTAAATGAATGACATAAAACAGTTAAATAACAGCATCACTGACAGTGTGAATGAAGGCGGCATATTTGAGGCACCGTGTAAACATGAGGGTGTGTGTTTACACACAGGGAATGGGTGTGTGTGTGTGTGTGTGTGTGTGTGTGTGTGTGTGTGTGTGTGTGTGTGTGTGTGTGTGTGTGTGTGTGTGTGTGTGTGTGTGTGTGTGTGTGTGTGTGTGTGTGTGTGTGCGTGTATTGTGTGTGAGTGTGAGTGTGAGTGTGAGTGAGTGTGAGTGAGTGTGTGTGTGTGTGTGTGTGTGTGTGTGTGTGTGTGTGTGTGTGTGTGTGTGTGTGTGTGAGAGAGTGTGAGTGTGAGTGTGAGTGCGTGTGCGTGTGTGTGTGTGTGTGTGTGTGTGGCAACAGGGCGTGTGTGAGGAGGTGTTTAGGCGTTTAATAAGGAGTCTGAAGTGGTCTCGGTGTACGTGGATATGCAGATTCTCAGGGGTTTATTTCACATAAAATATGTAAAATTTAAAATTAAAATAAAAGGCAACATCTCCAGACAGCCAGTAGAGGGCGCTGCCTTTAAAAACGAAGGCCGGCGTCAGAAACTAGGACAGTTAAAAAATTAAAAGTGTAGAAAAAGTGAAGGGCGGAATGAAATGATAAAAAAAAGAGAACAGAAAGGCCAGCAGGAAAGAAGAGATGAGTGAAAAAGGAGAAGGTGGAGTTTTTCCTCTCTGTGGACTGCCCAAGGGGTTTCCTTAGTGATGCAGCAGGGGCAGTGGAGAGAGAGAGAGAGAGAGGAGAAAATGGAAAGAGAGAGAGAGAGAAATAGGGAGAGAAAGAGGCGGCAGCATATCCCCCTCTGCAGTCTAAATAAAGTACAGAAAGGGACGGAGAGAGAGATAAAGAGAATGAGAGGGGGGAGAGAGGGAGAGATAGAGGAATAGAGACATAAAGACAGAGAGAAAGAGTGGGCAGCAGATCAGAGCGCCCTCTACAGTCTAGATAAAGTACTCCTTCTTCTCCTCAGCATGTGTGTTGCCCTCTGCGTTGATGATAGCTGTATCAGCATCAGGCGCGTCGTCCGCTCCTTTGGCCTCGTTGGTCAGGTACGTTCCTATTGGACAACAGACAGGAAGACAATACGTGAGGTATATTCCTATTGGACAACAGACAGGAAGAGAACATATGAGGTACGTTCCTATTGGACAACAGACAGGAAAACAATACGTGAGGTATATTCCTATTGGACAACAGACAGGAAGAGAACATATGAGGTACGTTCCTATTGGACAACAGACAACAACAGTATGTTAAAGAAACCTCTGTCCATGATTTAATGCATAAACATGAGAAACATATCCACGGTGGTTCTGTGCTAAACACAATGTAAAATACCAGTCCTCCAGTGTCCGGTCTGGAGCGTAAAGTCACAAACTCTGCTGGTGTAGCAACTTATAGGTACCGAAAACCCTGGTCCAAATCCCCTGGTCTGCTCTAGAAAGACTATGTAAATTACGACTGCCAGAACGGACCCAATTCATTTTTTAGACGCCCGGGAGGAATACTGATCCATTCTGACTACTAGATATTTAATTAAATACTGATCCATTCTGACTACTAGATATGTAATTAAATACTGATCCATTCTGACTACTAGATATTTAATTAAATACTGATCCATTCTGACTACTACATTTGTGGTCACACAGGACCACGTGCTGACACGGACCAATCACGGGCCAGCAGGCTACGAGGAGGCGCCATTAAACTCTCTCAGGCAGAATGCCAACGACTACATCGTCCATGATCCTTTGCTAGTTACGGCCACTTTCAACATGATCCGTAGCGATTTTTTTTGGTGCCATTCAGCAATATACTTCCGTTTTCGGGAGTTTTCCATGGGAATACGTGGATGACATCAGTCACCATCTACTGGTTTTAATGTCTATGTAAAATAACTCTTCGTGGTCCTTCCAGCCGAATAGAGGAACACTTGTCCTGAAACGCCTGTTTGCCGATGGTCAGAGCTAATCTTTTTATGACACGTGCTTCGTAATGTAGATTCAAGGAAAGCTGGGAGTTGAATGACCATGTATGTTATTGTCAGGTGTGTTACACCTGGTTATACCTGGTTATTTCATTGGGTTATAAACACTGGTTATACTTGATAAGGTGTGTTATTGTCAGGTGTGTTATATCTGGTTATACCTGGTTCTTTCATTGGGTTATAAACACTGGTTATACTTGATAAGGTGTGTTATTGTCAGGTGTGTTACACCTGGTTATACCTGGTTCTTTCATTGGGTTATAAACACTGGTTATACTTGATAAGGTGTGTTATTGTCAGGTGTGTTACACCTGGTTATACCTGGTTCTTTCATTGGGTTATAAACACTGGTTATACTTGATAAGGTGTGTTATTGTCAGGTGTGTTATACCTGGTTATACCTGGTTCTTTCATTGGGTTATAAACACTGGTTATACTTGATAAGGTGTGTTATTGTCAGGTGTGTTATACCTGGTTATACCTGGTTCTTTCATTGGGTTATAAACACTGGTTATACTTGATAAGGTGTGTTATTGTCAGGTGTGTTATATCTGGTTATACCTGGTTCTTTCATTGGGTTATAAACACTGGTTATACTTGATAAGGTGTGTTATTGTCAGGTGTGTTACACCTGGTTATACCTGGTTCTTTCATTGGGTTATAAACACTGGTTATACTTGATAAGGTGTGTTATTGTCAGGTGTGTTATACCTGGTTATACCTGGTTCTTTCATTGGGTTATAAACACTGGTTATACTTGATAAGGTGTGTTATTGTCAGGTGTGTTATACCTGGTTATACCTGGTTCTTTCATTGGGTTATAAACACTGGTTATACTTGATAAGGTGTGTTATTGTCAGGTGTGTTATACCTGGTTATACCTGGTTCTTTCATTGGGTTATAAACACTGGTTATACTTGATAAGGTGTGTTATTGTCAGGTGTGTTATACCTGGTTATACCTGGTTCTTTCATTGGGTTATAAACACTGGTTATACTTGATAAGGTGTGTTATTGTCAGGTGTGTTATACCTGGTTATACCTGGTTCTTTCATTGGGTTATAAACACTGGTTATACTTGATAAGGTGTGTTATTGTCAGGTGTGTTATACCTGGTTATACCTGGTTCTTTCATTGGGTTATAAACACTGGTTATACTTGATAAGGTGTGTTATTGTCAGGTGTGTTATACCTGGTTATACCTGGTTATTTCATTGGGTTATAAACACTGGTTATACTTGATAAGGTGTGTTATTGTCAGGTGTGTTATATCTGGTTATACCTGGTTATTTCATTGGGTTATAAACACTGGTTATACTTGATAAGGTGTGTTATTGTCAGGTGTGTTATATCTGGTTATACCTGGTTCTTTCATTGGGTTATAAACACTGGTTATACTTGATAAGGTGTGTTATTGTCAGGTGCGTTACCTTTATGCCCGGCCCTGCAGGTAACACTGGTAATTTTAATTGGGCTACAAACACTGGTTATAGATGGTCAGGTGTGTTATTGTCAGGTGTGTTACCTTTATACCTGATATCTGGTTATAAATGTAATAGAGTTGGTCAGGTGTGCTATTAACAGGTGACCTACCTTTATGTCTGACAATGAACCTGATTATAAACAAACTGGATAGACAAAGAGAATTAGTCAGGTGTGGTACTATCCGTTTTACTACTGTCAGGTATGTTATCTTTATGTGTTAAACAGGTACTATCAGGTATGTTATCTTTATGTGTTTAACAGGTACTATCAGGTATGTTATCTTTATGTGTTTAACAGGTACTATCAGGTATGTTATCTTTATGTGTTTAACAGGTACTATCAGGTATGTTATCTGTATGTGTTTAACAGGTACTATCAGGTATGTTATCTTTATGTGTTTAACAGGTACTATCAGGTATGTTATCTTTATGTATTCAACAGGTACTATCAGGTATGTTATCTTTATGTATTTAACAGGTACTATCAGGTATGTTATCTTTATGTGTTTAACAGGTACTATCAGGTATGTTATCTTTATGTATTTAACAGGTACTATCAGGTATGTTATCTTTATGTGTTTAACAGGTACTATCAGGTATGTTATCTTTATGTATTTAACAGGTACTATCAGGTATGTTATCTGTATGTGTTAAACAGGTACTAGCAGGTATGTTATCTTTATGTATTTAACAGGTACTATCAGGTATGTTATCTTTATGTGTTTAACAGGTACTATCAGGTATGTTATCTTTATGTGTTTAACAGGTACTATCAGGTATGTTATCTTTATGTGTTTAACAGGTACTATCGGGTATGTTACCTATGTCAGGTGTTTTACAGGTGTAGTGTATAACAGGTACTATCAGGTGTGTTACCTATGTCAGGTGTTTTACAGGTGTAGTGTATAACAGGTACTATCAGGTGTGTTATCTATGTCAGGTGTTTTACAGGTGTAGTGTATAACAGGTACTATCAGGTGTGTTACCTATGTCAGGTGTTTTACAGGTGTAGTGTATAACAGGTACTATCAGGTGTGTTACCTATGTCAGGTGTTTTACAGGTGTAGTGTATAACAGGTACTATCAGGTGTGTTACCTATGTCAGGTGTTTTACAGGTGTAGTGTATAACAGGTACTATCAGGTGTGTTACCTATGTCAGGTGTTTACAGGTGTAGTGTATAACAGGTACTATCAGGTGTGTTACCTATGTCAGGTGTTTTACAGGTGTAGTGTATAACAGGTACTATCAGGTGTGTTACCTATGTCAGGTGTTTTACAGGTGCATTGTGTCACAGGTACTATCAGGTGTGTTACCTATGTCAGGTGTTTTACAGGTGCATTGTGTCACAGGTACTATCAGGTGTGTTACCTATGTCAGGTGTTTTACAGGTGTAGTGTATAACAGGTACTATCAGGTGTGTTACCTATGTCAGGTGTTTTACAGGTGCATTGTGTCACAGGTACCTTTATGCCTGGCCAGGTAGCGGCCCAGAACGATGATGAGACACAAGGTGACGAAGACCACCACCGCCACCACTCCTCCAATCAGAGCATGGTCTGGACCATGCTGCCCCATGGCGTTGGGGTCTAGAGAGAGGAGGGAGGGAGATGGAGGGAGGAGAAAGAGAGGGGGGGGCGGAGGGGGAAGAGAGGGGGATATAGTAGAGGGAGGGGAGGAGGGGGAAGAGAGGGGAAAGGGAGGGGAGGAGGGGGAAGAGAGGGGAAAGGGAGGGGGATAGAGGGGAAGGAGGGGAAAGGGAGGGGGAAGAGAGGGGGATAGAGGAGAGGGAGGGAAGGAGGGGAAAGGGAGGGGGATAGAGGGGAAGGAGGGGAAAGGGAGGGGAAAGGGAGGGGGATAGAGGGGAAGGAGGGGAAAGGGAGGGGAGGAGGGGGAAGAGAGGGGAAAGGGAGGGGGATAGAGGGGAAGGAGGGGAAAGGGAGGGGGAAGAGAGGGGGATAGAGGAGAGGGAGGGAAGGAGGGGAAAGGAAGGGGAGGAGGGGGAAGAGAGGGGAAAGGGAGGGGCGTAGGGGGAAGAGAGGGGAAAGGAAGGGGAGGAGGGGGAAGAGAGGGGAAAGGAAGGGGAGGAGGGGGAAGAGAGGGGAAAGGGAGGGGGATAGAGGAGAGGGAGGAACAGGACAAAAGAAAGAGAGAGTTAAGCATCAGTGAGCTGCTGTCATTTTCTCTAATTTTTAGTTATTTAGTAGACTCTCTTATCCAGAGTCACTACAGTAGTGAGTCATTTAACAGACTCTCTGATCAAGAGTCACTACAGTAGTGAGTCATTTAACAGACTCTCTTATCCAGAGTCACTACAGTAGTGAGTCATTTAACAGACGCTCTTATCCAGAGTCACTACAGTAGTGAGTCATTTAACAGACTCTCTTATCCAAAGTCACTAAAGTAGTGAGTCATTTAACAGACTCTCTTATCCAGAGCCACTACAGTAGTGAGTCATTTAACAGACTCTCTTATCCAGAGTCACTACAGTAGTGAGTCATTTAACAGACTCTCTTATCCAGAGTCACTACAGTAGTGAGTCATTTAACAGACTCTCTGATCCAGAGTCACTACAGTAGTGAGTCATTTAACAGACTCTCATTTAACAGACTCTCTTATCCAGAGTCACTAAAGTAGTGAGTCATTTAACAGACTCTCTTATCCAGAGCCACTACAGTAGTGAGTCATTTAACAGACGCTCTTATCCAGAGTCACTACAGTAGTGAGTCATTTAACAGACTCTCTTATCCAGAGTCACTACAGTAGTGAGTCATTTAACAGACTCTCTTATCCAGAGTCACTAAAGTAGTGAGTCATTTAACAGACTCTCTTATCCAGAGCCACTACAGTAGTGAGTCATTTAACAGACTCTCTTATCCAGAGTCACTACAGTAGTGAGTCATTTAGCAGACTCTCTTATCCAGAGTCTTAGAAAACAATTGTACTTAAAGGGTTCTTCGGCTGGGTTCCAGGTAGAAGGTAGAACCATTTTGGTTTCCAGGTAGAACCCTTTACATGGAACCCAACAGGGTTTTACCTGGAGCCAAAAAGGGTTCTTCAAAGAGTTCTCCCATGGGGACCGCCAAAAAACCCTTTTTGGGTTCTAGATAGCACGTTTTTCTGTGTCGGTGAGACAACCACATATTACAGTAAGTACATTATTTTTCTCAATAAAGGAGCAATCAGCAAAGTCAGAGGTAGAAAGACAAGTCAAATGTGAGTGTTATTGCCAGAAAGGCAGTCAGACGCTACGTAGAAATACTGCCACAAAAAAAACGAGAGAGAGAGAGAGAGAGAGAGAGAGAGAGAGAGAGAGAAAGAGAGAGAGAGAGAGAGAGAGAGACAGAGAGAGAGAGAGAGAGAGAGACAGAGAGAGAGAGAGAGAGAGAGAGAGTGAAAAAAGGAGTAAATCATTCATATTGTTCAGGGACTCCCCCCCCCCCCACAGAGACATGGAAGGACAGCATAGCTCAATACAAGACCACATGGAAACCAGGACAAAATGGAAGTAATGTAAAATGTTTACTCATATGAGAAAGTAGAAGGGTAGCTTCCCAAATTGCAGCCTGTTTATAGTGCAGTGCCTTAGACCAGAGCCCTATAGGGGGTGCCATTTGGGATACAAACCCATAAAGTATAATTCAATTCAATTCAAGGGGCTTTATTGGCATGGGAAACATGTGTTAACATTGCCAAATCAAGTGAGGTACATCATATACAAATACTCAAAGATATAATTCCTTTTCTGTTGTTAAGTCATATGAGAAAATCTAAAAGTCAAAATATAGCTTTTTTTTTTTTTTTTTCTGTCACACATAAGTCTAATAGCGTCAGAAATGTTTTGGGGTTTTAAACGCGATAGAACGTCTAGGTGATTTCTGATGTAATCTGGGGTTCAAAGGACCCGCTGAGATAGGAGGAGGACTTCAGGCATGAATAGAAGACATTATAATACGACATGGACTGAAATTATTCTACTTTTTCAAGATTTGTCTTCGGTGTAGAATTGAGCGAAGCGGATGACTTTGTCTGGAAAAGGAAGTAGCTGAAATGTGATAGAAAGAACCGTTAACATATATAACATTAAATATTCTCTGGAAGCGTGTATATAAAACATGGCTAAATATCAGCCATGGGATTCCATCCAGCAACCTTTCTGTTACTGGCCCAACGCTCTAACCACTAGGCTACCTACCACCCTCATTATATATCCCAATATATAGAAGTCTATTGAATCATAATCCTCCAACGTGAGCAGAGTTAAATCATAAATAAATCAATATGATCCTTTTGAGATTTTTTTTTATAGTGAACAAAATATAAATGCAACATGCTAATATTTTTAAGATTTTTCCAGTTCATATGAAGAAAATCAGTCAATTAAAAATATATAAACTAGGCCCTAATCTGTGGATTTCACATGACTGGGAATACAGGTATACATCTGTTGGTCGCAGATACTTTACAAAAGAATGGGCCTCACAACGTGCCTAAAGGATCTCGTCACGGTATCTCAGTGCATTCAGCCATTGATAAAATGGAATTGTGTTTGTTGTCCGTAGCTTATGTCTGCCCATACCATAACCCCACCGCCACCATGGGGCACTCTGTTCACAACGTTGACATCCGCAAACCGCTCACCCACACGACACCATACACGTGGTCTGCGATTGTGAGGCCAGTTGGACGTACTGCCAAATTCTCTAAAACATGTTGGAGGCGGCTTATGGTAGAGAAATTAACATTCAATTTTCTGGCAACAGGTCTGGTGGATATTCCTGCAGTCAGAATGCCAATTGAAAACTTCCTCAAAACTTGAGACATCTGTGGCATTGGCGACTCCAGTATTAGACTTAAAACGAATCATCCAGCGATCATACACTGTTTACCAGGGGGCAGGGCTACCGACGTTAAGGCTAATCTGAAGATGGTGCTGGCTAAAGCTAAAACTGGCGAGTGTAGAGAGTATAGAGATATTGTTATCCACGTCGGCACCAACGATGTTAGGATGAAACAGTCAGAGGTCACCAAGCGCAACATAGATAATTGGCCCTCTTTCTGGGACTCACCCACAAACAGGACCAAGCCTAGCCTGCTGAGGAGTGACGGACTCCATCCTAGCTGGAGGGGTGCTCTCATCTTATCTACCAACATAGACAGGGCTCTAACTCCTCTAGCTCCACAATGAAATAGGGTGCAAGCCAGGCAGCAGGTAGAATCCTGACTAGAACCAAAAAATGTGATCATATTACTCCAGTGCTAGCCTCCCTACACTGGCTTCCTGTTAAGGCAAGGACTGATTTCAAGGTTTTACTGCTAACCTACAAAGCATTACATGGGCTTGCTCCTACCTATCTTTCCGATTTGGTCCTGCCGTACATACCTACACGTACGCTACGGTCACAAGACGCAGGCCTCCTTACTGTCCCTAGAATTTCTAAGCAAACAGCTAGAGGCAGGGCTTTCTCCTATAGAGCTCCATTTTTATGGAATGGTCTGCCTACCCATGTGAGAGACTCGGTCTCAGCCTTTAAGTCTTTACTGAAAACTCATCTCTTCAGTAGGTCCTATGATTGAGTGTAGTCTTGCCCAGGAGTGTGAAGGTGAACGGAAAGGCTCTGGAGCAACAAACCGCCCTTGCTGTCTCTGCCTGGCCGGTTACCCTCTCTCCACTGGGATTCTCTGCCTCTAACCCTGTTACAGGGGCTGAGTCACTGGCTTACTGGTGCTCTTTCATGCCATCCCTAGGAGGGGTGCGTCACTTGAGTGGGTTGAGTCACTGACGTGATCTTCCTGTCTGGGTTGGCGCCCCCCTTGGGTTGTGCCGTGGCGGAGATCTTTGTGGGCTATACTCGGCCTTGTCTCAGGATGGTAAGTTGGTGGTTGAAGATATCCCTCTAGTGGTGTGGGGGCTGTGCTTTGGCAAAGTGGGTGGGGTTATATCCTTCCTGTTTGGCCCTGTCCGGGGGTATCATCGGATGGGGCCACAGTGTCTCCTGACCCCTCCTGTCTCAGCCTCCAGTATTTATGCTGCAGTAGTTTATGTGTCGGGGGGCTAGGGTCAGTTTGTTATATCTGGAGTACTTCTCCTGTCTTATCCGGTGTCCTGTGTGAATTTAAGTATGCTCTCTCAAATTCTCTCTTTCTTTCTCTCTTTCTTTCTCTCTCTCGGAGGACCTGAGCCCTAGGACCATGCCTCAGGACTACCTGGCATGATGACTCCTTGCTGTCCCCAGTCCACCTGGCCGTGCTGCTGCTCCAGTTTCAACTGTTCTGCCTGCGGCTATGGAACCCTGACCTGTTCACCGGACATGCTACCTGTCCCAGACCTGCTGTATTCAACTCTCTAGAGACAGCAGGAGCGGTAGAGATACTCTTAATGATCGGCTATGAAAAGCCAACTGACATTTACTCCTGAGGTGCTGACTTGCTGCACCCTTGACAACTACTGTGATTATTATTATTTGACCATGCTGGTCATTTATGAACATCTGAACATCTTGGCCATGTTCTGTTATAATCTCCACCCGGCACAGCCAGAAGAGGACTGGCCACCCCTCATAGCCTGGTTCCTCTCTAGGTTTCTTCCTAGGTTTTGGCCTTTCTAGGGAGTTTTTCCTAGCCACCGTGCTTCTACACCTGCATTGCTTGCTGTTTGGGGGTTTAGGCTGGGTTTCTGTACAGCACTTTGAGATATCAGCTGATGTAAGAAGGGCTATATAAATACATTTGATTTGTTGTGTGACAAAACTGCACATTTTAGAGTGGCCTTTTATTGTCCCCAGCACAAGGTGCACCTGTGTAATGATCATGCTGTTTAATCAGCTTCTTGATATGCCACACCTGTCAGATAGATGGATTATCTTGGCAAATGAGAAATACCCACTAACAGGAATGTAAACAAATTTATGGTAAACACTTGAGAGAAACAAGCTTTTTGAGCGGATGGAGAATTTTCTGGGAAATTTTTATTTCAGCTCATGAAACATGGGACCAACAATTTACATGTTGCGTTTATATATTTTGTTCAGCGTATAATCTGAATAAAGAACACAGAATATAGAACATGTACTCTATGTTAGGGGCCTCTGTCCTCTCTCTTTCTCTCTCTCTCTCTCTCTCTCTCTCTCTCTACTTCTATCCTTATCCCCCTCTCAATTTTTTTCTCTCCCTTTTTCGGCGGTCCAAGTGGTGCCAATTCAACATTCCTCAGCTGTCCGCTCTACTGACCAAGCCGGACGGCAACAGAGTGACCACAAGGTGTGTGTGTGGTCAAGTGTGACAGCCAAGTCTTTGGGACTGTGGAGGGTTATGGAGTGATACAAAGCCTGCTGCTCACCTATTTAGAGAGAGGGAGAGAGAGAGAGAGAGAGAGAGAGAGAGAGAGAGAGAGAGAGAGAGAGAGAGAGAGAGAGAGAGAGAGAGAGATAGAGAGATGGGGAATAGACAGAGAGACAGAGAGAGAGAGAGCGAGAGAGAGAGAGAGAGAGATGGGGTATAGACAGAGAGAGAGAGAGAGACAGAGACAGAGATGGTAGAGAGAGAGACAGAGATGGTAGAGGGAGAGAGAGAGAGATGGTAGAGGGAGACAGAGAGAGAGAGAGAGAGAGAGAGAGAGAGAGAGAGAGAGAGAGAGAGAGAGAGAGAGAGAGAGAGAGAGAGAGAGAGAGAGAGAGAGATGGTAGAGGGAGACAGAGATGTTAGAGAGAGAGAGAGATGGTAGAGGGAGAGTGATTATTTTATTCAGTTGAACTGGACTACAAACAGCGTATCACTGAATTGCATCGAGCGCTAAAAAGGAAACTTAACTTGTTTCGTTTTTTTACTGACACCAAACTACAGCAGACATATGACTTAACCTACTCTACTACCATCAAAACAGGAACATTTTACATATGTCTAGAAATTCAAAAGGAAACGATCTCAACAGAGAAAAATGTCCTCCTGTGTGCTACCTAACTTTAATGAAGACAGATTCTCCATCCTGAAGGGGGAAATCAATCATTTCCAGACCCAGGGATATGTACTAGTCTGTGGTGACCTAAATCCCAGAACTGGACAAGAACCTGGCACCTTCAGCACACGGGGATACAAACTGTGTAGTTATTCCCTCCGTAAGGCAATTAAACAGACAAAAACGTCAGTACACCGACAAAGTGGAGTCGCAATTCAACGGCTCAGACACGAGACGTATGTGACAGGGTCTACAGACCCACGGATTACAAAGGGAAAAACCAGCCACGTCGCGGACAACAACGCTCCCGGACAAGCTAAACACCTTCTTCACCCGCTTTGAGGATAACGCAGTGCCACCAACGTGGGCCGCTCCCGAGGACTGTGGGCTCTCGTTCTTCGTGGCTGACGTGAGTAAGACATTTAAGCACGTTAACCATCGCAATTCTGCAGGCCCAGACGGCATCCTTAGCTGCGTCCTCAGAGCATGTCCCCACTTGCTGTACCTAAGAAAGCAAAAGTAACTGAACTAAATGACTATCGCCCCGTAGCACTCACTTCTGTCCCTGGGTCTCAACCCCGCCCTGTGCAACTGGATCCTGGACTTTCTGACAGGCCGCCCCCAGGTGGTGAAGGTAGGAAACAACATCTCCACTTCGCTGATCCTCAACACTGGGGTCCCACAAGGGTGCCTTCTCAGCCCTCTCCTGTACTCCCTGTTCACCCATGACTGCGTGGCCTCCAATTCAATCATCAAGTTTGCAGACGACACAACAGTAGTAGGGCTGATTACCAACAATGATGAGACAGCCTACAGGGAGGAGTTGAGGGATCTGACGGAGTGGTGCCAGGAAAATAACCTCTCACCCAACGTCAACAAAACAAAGGAGCTGATCGTGGACTTCAGGAGACAGCAGAGGGAACACGCCCCCTTCCACATCGACGAGGCCGCAGTGGAGAAGGTAAAAAAAAGCTTCAAGTTCCTCTGCGTACACATCATTGACAATCTGAAATGGTCCACCCACACAGACAGTGTGGTGAAGAAGGCAACCTCAAGAGATTGAAGAAAAATGTGGCTTGTCACCTAAAACCCTCACAAACTTTTACAGATGCACCATTGAGAGTATCCTGTCGGGCTGTATCACCGCCTGGTACGGCAACTGCACCGCCCGCAACTGCAAGGGTCTCCAGAGGCTGGATTCACCAAACTTACGGGGGGGAAAGTAAGACGTTTCCTTAAAGGAAAGTAAAAAAATAAGAAGTTCATAAGGAAGTTTATAAGTCCTCATAATGTTCTTAGTAATTCATAGTTTTCTTAGGAACTTTGTAAACATCTTCTTATGTGACATCGATAAATAAATAATAAATAAGCCTATGTGAGATGGATGATATTATTTTTTAACCATTTATACACAAAAAACCCCAAAACAACAACATTATTTTTCACACATTATCAAAAACAAAAATAAGAACTTCAGTTAACAAGTGGAAGAAAAATTTGGTTGAATACTGCAGAGACCAGGATGGGTGAGAGTGGCCGAGTCTTTCTCTGCCGTCGGGTGCCAGGGACATTGACACCATTAAAAAAGAGAGGTCCGACATGATGTCGGCTGCTAAGAAGGAGGGAAATGAGAGAAGCAGGGTGTGGAAGAAGACTGAAGGGGTTGTGGACCAGCTAGAGGAGAAGGTGTTGTCCATGATAGGAGAGAGGGTAGAGGGACTGCGCGACCGATAACTTAGGTAGCTAGCTAACGTGTAACAACATTAGCCAACAAAGCTAACGACGGCCCAGTTCATCTATGCAAATTGACGAGCTAGCGCTAGCTATTTAACACTTCTAGAATGTCGTAATATATTGTTAAAAGCTAGATAATGCACGTTTTAATTGGTTTTCGTGCTGTATTTAAATGTCCAGTAGACAACTGTGAATTAGAGTAAGGCTGTAATGTAACAAAATGTGAAAAAAGTCAAGGGGTCTGAATACTTTCCGAATGCACTGTACCGCTTATGTCACAGGATGGGTCTCTCGCTCTCTCTCTTTCTCTGTGTCCTCTCTCTCTCCCACTCTCTCTCTCGCTCCCTCTGCCCTCTGTCTCCCAGTCTCTCTCTCTGTCATCTATCTCACTCTCTCTCTTTCTCTGTGTCCTCTCTCTCACCCTCCCGCTCTCTCTCTCTCTCCCCCTGCCCTCGGTCTCCCAGTCTCTTTCATCTCTCTCTTCTCTCTCTCGGTTTCACTTTCTGTCTTCACTTTTTCTCTCTGTCCCATTCTCTCTCACTCTCTCT
>NC_052332.1:41551862-41574362 GCF_016432855.1 Salvelinus namaycush
TTCTGTGGTGTCTTGGATCTATGGAACATGGTACTCAGTGTCTTGGATCAATAGAACACGTTCTGTGGTGTCTTGGATCTATGGAACATGGTACTCAGTGTCTTGGATCAATAGAACACGTTCCTTTGTGTCTTGGATCAACAGAACACGTTATTTTGAGTCTTGGATCTATGGAACATGGTACTCAGTGGCTTGAATAAACAGAACACGTTCCACATTATCTTTGATCAATATAACATGTTCCTTAGTGTATTGGATCAATATAACATGTTGAGTGGTGTATTGCATCAATATAATATGCTCCACAGTGTCTTAGATCAATATAATATGCTCCACAGTGTCTTGGATCAATAAACACCTTCTGTGGTGTCTTGGATCATAGAACATGTTCTGTTTTGTCTTGTATCTATGGAACATGGTACTCAATGTCTTGGATCATTCGAACACGTTCTGTGGTGTCTTGGATCTATGGAACATGGTACTCAGTGTCTTGGATCAATAGAACACGTTCCTTTGTGTCTTGGATCAACAGAATACGTTATTTTGAGTCTTGGATCTATGGAACATGGTACTCAGTGGCTTGAATAAATAGAACACGTTCCGCATTATCTTGGATCAATATAACATGTTCCTCAGTGTCTTGGATCAATAGAACATGTTGCTCAGTGTCTTGGATCAATAGAACATGTTGCTCAGTGTCTTGGATCAATAGAACGTGTTGCTCAGTGACTTGGATCAATAGAACATGTTCCTCAATGTCTTGGATCAATAGAACACGTTGCTCAGTGTCTTGGATCAATATAACATGTTGCTCAGTGTCTTGGATCAACAGAACATGTTGCTCAGTGTCTTGGATCAATAGAACACGTTCCTCAGTGTCTTGGATCAATAGAACATGTTGCTCAGTGTCTTGGATCAATAGAACATGTTGCTCAGTGTCTTGGATCAATAGAACACGTTCCTCAGTGTCTTGGATCAATATAACATGTTGCTCAGTGTCTTGGATCAATAGAACATGTTCCTCAGTGTCTTGGATCAATAGAACATGTTGCTCAGTGTCTTGGATCAATAGAACACGTTGCTCAGTGTCTTGGATCAATATAACATGTTGCTCAGTGTCTTGGATCAATAGAACATGTTGCTCAGTGTCTTGGATCAATAGAACATGTTGCTCAGTGTCTTGGATCAATAGAACATGTTGCTCAGTGTCTTGGATCAATAGAACATGTTGCTCAGTGTCTTGGATCAATATAACATGTTGCTCAGTGTCTTGGATCAATAGAACATGTTCCTCAGTGTCTTGGATCAATAGAACATGTTGCTCAGTGTCTTGGATCAATAGAACATGTTGCTCAGTGTCTTGGATCAATAGAACATGTTGCTCAGTGTCTTGGATCAATAGAACATGTTGCTCAGTGTCTTGGATCAATAGAACATGTTGCTCAGTGTCTTGGATCAATAGAACACGTTGCTCAGTGTCTTGGATCAACAGAACATGTTCCTCAGTGTCTTGGATCAATAGAACATGTTGTTCAGTGTCTTGGATCAATAGAACATGTTGCTCAGTGACTTGGATCAATAGAACATGTTGCTCAGTGTCTTGGATCAATAGAACATGTTGCTCAGTGTCTTGGATCAATAGAACATGTTGCTCAGTGTCTTGGATCAATAGAACATGTTGCTCAGTGTCTTGGATCAATAGAACGTGTTGCTCAGTGACTTGGATCAATATAACATGTTGCTCAGTGTCTTGGATCAACAGAACATGTTGCTCAGTGTCTTGGATCAATAGAACATGTTGCTCAGTGTCTTGGATCAATAGAACATGTTCCTCAGTGTGTTGGATCAATAGAACACGTTCCTTAGTGTCTTGGATCAATATAACATGTTGCTCAGTGTCTTGGATCAATAGAACATGTTCCTCAGTGTCTTGGATCAATAGAACATGTTGCTCAGTGTCTTGGATCAATATAACATGTTGCTCAGTGTCTTGGATCAATAGAACATGTTGCTCAGTGTCTTGGATCAATATAACATGTTGCTCAGTGTCTTGGATAAATAGAACATGTTGCTCAGTGTCTTGGATCAATAGGACATGTTGCTCAGTGTCTTGGATCAATAGAACATGTTGCTTAGTGTCTTGGATCAATAGAACATGTTGCTCAGTGTCTTGGATCAATAGAACATGTTGCTCAGTGTCTTGGATCAATAGGACATGTTCCTCAGTGTCTTGGATCAATAGGACACGTTCCTCAGTGTCTTGGATCAATAGAACATGTTGCTCAGTGTCTTGGATCAATAGAACATATTGCTCAGTGTCTTGGATCAATAGAACATGTTGCTCAGTGTCTTGGATCAATAGAACATGTTGCTCAGTGTCTTGGATCAATAGAACACGTTGCTCAGTGTCTTGGATCAACAGAACATGTTCCTCAGTGTCTTGGATCAATAGAACATGTTGTTCAGTGTCTTGGATCAATAGAACATGTTGCTCAGTGACTTGGATCAATAGAACATGTTGCTCAGTGTCTTGGATCAATAGAACATGTTGCTCAGTGTCTTGGATCAATAGAACATGTTGCTCAGTGTCTTGGATCAATAGAACATGTTGCTCAGTGTCTTGGATCAATAGAACGTGTTGCTCAGTGACTTGGATCAATATAACATGTTGCTCAGTGTCTTGGATCAACAGAACATGTTGCTCAGTGTCTTGGATCAATAGAACATGTTGCTCAGTGTCTTGGATCAATAGAACATGTTCCTCAGTGTGTTGGATCAATAGAACACGTTCCTTAGTGTCTTGGATCAATATAACATGTTGCTCAGTGTCTTGGATCAATAGAACATGTTCCTCAGTGTCTTGGATCAATAGAACATGTTGCTCAGTGTCTTGGATCAATATAACATGTTGCTCAGTGTCTTGGATCAATAGAACATGTTGCTCAGTGTCTTGGATCAATATAACATGTTGCTCAGTGTCTTGGATAAATAGAACATGTTGCTCAGTGTCTTGGATCAATAGGACATGTTGCTCAGTGTCTTGGATCAATAGAACATGTTGCTTAGTGTCTTGGATCAATAGAACATGTTGCTCAGTGTCTTGGATCAATAGAACATGTTGCTCAGTGTCTTGGATCAATAGGACATGTTCCTCAGTGTCTTGGATCAATAGGACACGTTCCTCAGTGTCTTGGATCAATAGAACATGTTGCTCAGTGTCTTGGATCAATAGAACATATTGCTCAGTGTCTTGGATCAATAGAACATGTTGCTCAGTGTCTTGGATCAATAGAATATGTTCCTCAGTGTCTTGGATCAATAGAACATGTTGCTCAGTGTCTTGGATCAATAGAACATGTTGCTCAGTGTCTTGGATCAATAGAACATGTTCCTCAGTGTCTTGGATCAATAGAACTTGTTGCTCAGTGTCTTGGATCAATAGAACACGTTGCTCAGTGTCTTGGATCAATAGAACATGTTGCTCAGTGTCTTGGATCAATAGAACACGTTGCTCAGTGTCTTGGATCAATAGAACACGTTGTTCAGTGTCTTGGATCAATAGAACACTTTGTTCAGTGTCTTGGATCAATAGAACATGTTGATCAGTGTCTTGGATCAACTCAACAATGTATCTTTATTGCTGCTCTCCCATCCTCCTGTGATATGATCTGGGAGGTGTGTGTGTGTGTTTGTTTGTGTTTAGGTTGCATGGGAAATCTACAATTTGCATTTCTAATACTGTATGGCTGCCAAAATAGTAGCCTCTAAGGAGAGGCACACACACACACACACACACACACACACACACACACACACACACACACACACACACACACACACACACACACACACACACACACTGTCACGACTTCGACCGAGGCAGGCTCTCCTTCCCGTTCGGGTGGCGTTCGGCGGTCGTCGTCACCGGCCTATTAGCTGCCACTGATCCTTTTCTCCCCCTCCCTATGTGTTTATTGGGCGCACCTGTTTTGTATGAGGGTTAATTAGTTGGGCTTATTTAATCAGCCGGCATACACGTTTCTTTGTGCGGGATTGTTTGTATGTAAGTTGGTGTTGGTTTTGTGCTTCATGTTTCTGGACATTATTCATCCCCCACGTGTCTGGGGTAGTTTATTAGTGTACACCCAGTGTGTTAGTAGGGTGGCCTAGTTTGTCCGTGTTTCATTAAAAAGCATTTGTTTTGCAATTGCTGCTCCTGCGCTTTTTCCTTCACACTCCGACACCCAGGCCTTACAGAATCCCACACCAACCTCTGACCTATGGAGTCAGCAGGAGCAGCGGCCAACCCTCTCCCATCGATGGAGGAACGGGTGCTCCATCATACCACCGTTCTCCACCGTATTGGAACATCGATGGATTTTATGATGGAGCGAATGGACAGATGGGAGAGGAGTGGTCTCCTCTCTCCACCTTCGGCTCCTCCAGCCCAGGACTCTCCATCCCTCGGCTCCAGCGCTCTCCGTCTGACACTCCCGAGGGATTATGATGGATCGGCGGCAGGGTGCCAGGGGTTCCTACTCCAACTGGAGCTGTACCTTGCCACCGTAAGACCCACTCCCTCGGGAGCGGAGAGGGTGAGTGTCCTCGTCTCCTGCCTCACGGGTCGTGCTCTGGAGTGGGCAAACGCAGTCTGGAATGGCCCAGACTCAGCGAAGGAGCACTACCCAGAGTTCACCCGCCGTTTTCGGGCCGTATTTGACCATCTTACAGAGGGCCGAGCGGCGGGAGAACGACTGTTCCACCTTAGGCAGGAGAAGAGGAGCGCCCAGGATTACGCGTTGGAGTTCCGGACCCTGGCTGCAGGATCTGGGTGGAACGACAGGGCCCTTATTGATCACTACCGGTGTAGTCTCCGGGAGGACGTCCGCAGGGAGCTAGCATGTCGGGACACCGCTCTTTCCCTGGATGAGCTGATTGACATGTCTATCCGTCTGGACAATCTGCTGGCTGCCCGCGGGCGTTCTGAGAGGGTCCTGTACGTTCCACCACCCAGTCCCTCCGCTCCTATTCCGATGGAGGTGGGAGGGGCTGGGCAGAGGGGTACCGGAGGAGGAGGCTCTCCCTGCACCAGCTGTGGTTGGAGAGGACACACGGCCGATCGGTGCTGGGGGGGTCCGTCTGGGAGTCGAGATGGCAGGCGGAACACTTCTCGATCACCCCAGGTGAGTCAGCACCAAACTCACCCAGAACCCCCTGTTAGTCACATGTTTGTCTTGATTTTTTTTCTTAAATTTTTCCCCTCTTCCCAGCATAGGGCGCTAGTCGATTCAGGCGCAGCTGGGAACTTTATGGATCGCGGACTCGCTCTTAGGTTAAGAGTTCCGCTTGTGCCGATAGATTCTCCCTTTCCCGTGCACTCCCTAGATAGCCGGCCATTAGGGTCAGGGGTGGTCAGGGAGACCACGGTTCCCCTGGACATGGTGACGCAGGGGAATCATAAGGAGCGTATTAGCTTTTATATTATTGATTCGCCTGCGTTTCCGGTGGTACTAGGGATTCCCTGGCTGGCCCGGCACAATCCTAAAATTTCGTGGAAACAGGGGGTTCTCCAGGGGTGGTCAAAGGAGTGTTCTGGAAGGTGTTTGGGAGTTTCCATCGGTGCCACGTCGGTGGAAAGTCCAGACCAGGGTTCCACGGTGTACATTCCCCCCGAGTATGCCGATTTGGCAATCGCTTTCAGTAAAAAGAAAGCGACTAAATTACCACCTTATCGACCGGGAAGGGATTGTGCGATAGATCTCCAGGTAGACGCTGCGCTTCCCAAGAGTCACGTGTACCCATTGTCCCAAGAGGAGACGGTGGCTATGGAGACATATGTCACTGAGTCTCTGGGACAGGGGTACATTCGGTCCTCCATCTCACCCGCCTCCTCGAGTTTCTTTTTTGTGAAGAAAAAGGAGGAAGGGAGTTGTAATCGATAACACACCTCGTTTATTCTCCTCAGGACTTTGAAGGACCCTACACACTGCGGACCCAGCTTCCGGCAGGGCAAGCGGAGGGGCAGGTTTCGGGTCGAGAGCCAGACCCTGTCCCCCGGTACAAACACGGGGGCCTCACTGCGGTGGCGGTCAGCACTCCTCTTCTGCCGTCCACTAGCTTGTTGAAGTGATTCCTGGACGGCTCTCCATGTCTCCTTGGAGCGCTGCACCCATTCCTCCACCGCAGGAGCCTCGGTCTGGCTCGGATGCCATGGTGCCAGGACCGGCTGGTACCCCAATACACACTGAAAGGGGGACACGTTAGTAGAGGAGTGGCGTAGTGAGTTCTGGGCCATTTCGGCCCAGGGAATGTATCTCGCCCACTCCCCTGGCCGGTCCTGGCAATACGACCGCAGAAACCTACCCACCTCCTGGTTCACTCTCTCCACCTGCCCATTACTCTCAGGGTGATAACCGGAGGTAAGGCTGACCGAGACCCCCAAACGCTCCATAAATGCCCTCCATACTCGGGACGTGAATTGGGGGCCCCGATCAGAAACAATGTCCTCCGGCACCCCGTAGTGCCGGAAGACGTGGGTGAATAATGCCTCCGCAGTCTGTAGGGCTGTAGGAATACCGGGCAACGGGAGGAGACGACAGGACTTCGAGAACCGATCCACAATCACCAGTACCGTAGTGTTCCCCTGAGACGGGGGAAGATCGGTCAGAAAATCTACGGACAGGTGCGACCAAGGCCGTTGTGGAACGGGGAGGGGTTGTAACTTCCCTCTAGGAAGGTGCCTAGGAGCCTTACTCTGGGCGCATACCGAACAGGAGGAAACATAAACCCTAACGTCTCTCGCCAAGGTAGGCCACCAATACCTCCCCCGAAGGCTCCCCACTGTCCTCTTCACCCCAGGGTGACCCGAGGAGGGTAGAACGTGAGCCCACCGAATCAATTTGTCCCGAACACCAAGCGGCACGTATTTCCGCCCCACCGGACACTGAGGAGGAGCGGGTTCCGCCCGTAACGCCCGCTCGATGTCCGAGTCCACTTTCCACACCACTGGTGCTATCAGCCTAGAGGCGGGAAGGATGGGAGTGGGTTCGGTGGGCCGATCGTCCGAGTCGTAAAAACGGGACAGTGCATCCGCCTTTACGTTCTGGGAGCCCGGTCTATACGTTAAGGTAAACTGGAATCGGGTAAAGAACATGGCCCACCTTGCTTGACGTGGATTCAGTCTCCTAGCTGCCCGAATATACTCCAGATTCTGGAGTGGACATTTTGGATCCGTCTATGCTGAGGGATTTCCATCGCCTCCATCCGGATCGCCCTGCACCTCGTCCTCCGGGTCGACCTCGAAGCCGGTGTCGGCGCGCTGCGGGAGCCGCGCGTCAGAGGGGGGGTACTGTCACGACTTCGACCGAGGCAGGCTCTCCTTCCCGTTCGGGTGGCGTTCGGCGGTCGTCGTCACCGGCCTATTAGCTGCCACTGATCCTTTTCTCCCCCTCCCTATGTGTTTATTGGGCGCACCTGTTTTGTATGAGGGTTAATTAGTTGGGCTTATTTAATCAGCCGGCATACACGTTTCTTTGTGCGGGATTGTTTGTATGTAAGTTGGTGTTGGTTTTGTGCTTCATGTTTCTGGACATTATTCATCCCCCACGTGTCTGGGGTAGTTTATTAGTGTACACCCAGTGTGTTAGTAGGGTGGCCTAGTTTGTCCGTGTTTCATTAAAAAGCATTTGTTTTGCAATTGCTGCTCCTGCGCTTTTTCCTTCACACTCCGACACCCAGGCCTTACACACACACGCATAGCAGATATGCACACGATCACAAACGATCGACAGTATCTCTCTCTGTCCCACATTGGACCCAGCACTAAGTCTTTTGATTAGGTTTTCTAAACAAATTACTACTAATTATTTAATATGATTTTATTATTTAATATAAACTAAACTAATGATTTATTTATTTATAATAAACAGCTTTGTCTGCAGGGACATAGATTCATTATTGAATGTAAAGAACGTGAAAGGAAAACACAGCAGACTGGTCGGTCAACAGAGTTACAGATGGACGGGGATAGTAAACATAAAGAAAACAGATGTAATCAAGTCATTATAGGTGTGTGTTTTTTAAATGTATTTTATCTTTATTTAATTAGGCAAGTGAGTTAAGAACAACTTCTTATTTACAATGACAGCCTACCGGGGAACAGTGGGTTAACTGCCTTGTTCAGGGGCAGAACGACAGATTTTTACCTTGTCAGCTCGGGGGATTCGATCTTGCAACTGTTATGCATTGATCTACGATCAGCTTACCCTCCCCGATGCTAACTAAGACCCGATGTGTATCCTCTGAAGCAGGTTTGAGAAGTTAGCCAGGTGGCTTTGGTTAACTCTTGAGTTTAACTAGGGATAACCAGTTATATGAACGTGGCTCAACCTTTAGCCAGGTATATTTCTATGGCAACGAATCCTTCAGAACTAACATGCTCCAGGGCAGGCTAACTCAGGGCTAACTCAGGGCTAACTCAGGGCTAACTCACGGCTAACTCAGGGCTAACTCAGGGCTAACTCAGGGCTAACTCAGGGCTAACTCACGGCTAACTCAGGGCTAACTCAGGGCTAACTCATGGCTAACTCAGGGCTAACTCAGGGCTAACTCATGGCTAACTCAGGGCTAACTCAGGGCTACTTCAGGGCTAACTCAGGCTAACTCAGGGCTAACTCAGGGCTAACTCACGGCTAACTCAGGGCTAACTCAGGGCTAACTCAGGGCTAACTCAGGGCTAACTCATGGTGTGTTTATACATGTAGTGTTAAAATACATGACATTACACATTTAGTAATGACAGAATGCATTTTAAACTTCACACTATGTAACACTTAAGTATGACATAATAATAAAACAAAATGTTGGTGCAGTGATAAGCATACCAAAGATGGCAATAACAAAATAAAATAAAATATACTAAAATAAGAGCCTGTTTCACAACACAGCCTGCTGGATTGTTAATATAACTTTTCTTTGATTTAGGAACAAATTAGAATGTGGCCCTGATTGGCTCATGGCTTGATGTTTCAGCATTGTCATCAACGAAGAGTTCTGATTGGCTCATGGCTTGATGTTTCAGCGTTGTCATCAACGAAGAGTTCTGATTGGCTCATGGCTTGATGTTTCAGCATTGTCATCAATGAAGAGTTCTGACTGGCTCATGGCTTGATGTTTCAGTGTTGTCATCAACGAAGAGTTCTGATTGGCTCATGGTTTGATGTTTACAGCATTGTCATCAACGAAGAGTTCTGATTGGCTCATGGTTTGATGTTTACAGCATTGTCATCAACGAAGAGTTCTGATTGGCTCATGGTTTGATGTTTCAGCGTTGTCATCAACGAAGAGTTCTGAGTTCTACTAGCCACGTGGGACATGTGTGCTCAATAACAAGCCCGCTAGACTTAGTACGGATGAAGTCTGAGCTGGAATGTGAAGCTTGCTGAAGCTCATCGATGACGTACTTCTGATAAAGTGATACATGCATCGGCGCACTGCTTCCAAGTTAGCTGCATTAGCTGCATTTCCACGCAGTGCCTCAGAGCTCCACTATCAAACCTAACATCACTACTTGTTGGATCTTCTAACTATGGCTGGATTCCAATAGGAATTACACATCACTTTGGAAGACAGCATAATGTGACTTATAGGCCTGATGTGGCCTGTAAACCAGGAGTTTCCTAACACCACTGTGTTACGGTATAACTACAACCCTCAAAGACAGGCAAAGTGGACACGGAAATGAAATACGCTATTCTCCTGATTGATAGACGTGGGGCTTCTTGTAGACTTGAGCTCAATAGCCACGGGAAGTAAGGGTACGGAGGGGGCCACTGGGCCTTTATTACTCCTGTATGAGCGGAGGACAATACTCGCCAGCGGAGCGAAGACGACCCCCCCCCACTCCCACTGTCATGGCTCCCTTGTCTCCACTGTTCAGTGCCACCTTTTGACTAGCGTTTGTAGGCTATTGTATTGTGGTGACAGTGTTGACAACAGGAATTCAATATCTCAATAAATAGCAATCTTAAAAAAGAAAAGAAAAGAGCCTTGCTTTACCTGCCTGTCATGTTTCAATAAATTTAGTTTATGATTGTTTTAACAACTGTAATTATTATCCAGCACATTAAAGGTTAATAAATAGGCTGAAAACCACTATGGCCGCCTGGTTTCCTTCTCGCTCTTTCTTGTAAACTGGTCATCTCCGTAAACCCGTCGCAAGACCCACTGGTTGATGCTTATTTATAAAACACTCTTAGGCCTCACTCCCCCCTATCTGAGATATCTACTGCAGCCCTCCTCCTCCACATACAACACCCGTTCTGCCAGTCCCATTCTGTTAAAGGTCCCCAAAGCACACACATCCCTGGGTCGCTCGTCTTTTCAGTTCTCTGCAGCTAGCGACTGGAACGAGCTGCAACTAAACACTCAAACTGAACAGTTTTATCTCCATCTCTTCATTCAAAGACTCAATCATGGACACTCTTACTGATGGTTGTGGCTGCTTCACATGATGTATTGTTGTCTCTACCTTCTTGACCTTTGTGCTGTTGACTGTGCCCAATAATGTTTGTACCATGTGTTGTGTTGCTACCATGTTGTGTTGCTACCATGTTGTTGTTATGTTGTGTTGATACCATGCTGTGTTTCTACCATGTTGTTATCATGTTGTGTTGCTACCATGTTGTGTTGCTACCATGTTGTGTTGCTACCATGTTGTGTTGCTACCATGTTGTTGTCATGTTGTGTTGCTACCATGTTGTGTTGCTACCATGTTGTTGTTATGTTGTGTTGCTACCATGTCGTGTTGCTACCATGTTGTGTTGCTACCATGTTGTTGTTATGTCGTGTTGCTACCATGTTGTTGTTATGTTGTGTTGCTACCATGTTGTGTTGCTACCATGTTGTTGTCATGTTGTGTTGCTACCATGTTGTGTTGCTACCATGTTGTGTTGCTACCATGTTGTGTTGCTACCATGTTGTGTTGCTACCATGTTGTGTTGCTACCATGTTGTGTTGCTACCATGTTGTTGTCATGTTGTGTTGCTACCATGTTGTGTTGCTACCATGTTGTGTTGCTACCATGTTGTGTTGCTACCATGTTGTTGTCATGTTGTGTTGCTACCATGTTGTGTTGCTACCATGTTGTGTTGCTACCATGTTGTGTTGCTACCATGTTGTTGTCATGTTGTGTTGCTACCATGTTGTGTTGCTACCATGTTGTGTTGCTACCATGTTGTGTTGCTACCATGTTGTTGTCATGTTGTGTTGCTACCATGTTGTGTTGCTACCATGTTGTGTTGCTACCATGTTGTGTTGCTACCATGTTGTTGTCATGTTGTGTTGCTACCATGTTGTGTTGCTACCATGTTGTTGTCATGTTGTGTTGCTACCATGTTGTGTTGCTACCATGTTGTTGTCATGTTGTGTTGCTACCATGTTGTGTTGCTACCATGTTGTTGTCATGTTGTGTTGCTACCATGTTGTGTTGCTACCATGTTGTTGTCATGTTGTGTTGCTACCATGTTGTGTTGCTACCATGTTGCTACCATGTTGTGTTGCTACCATGTTGTGTTGCTACCATGTTGTGTTGCTACCATGTTGTGCTGCTACCATGTTGTTGTCATGTTGTGTTGCTACCATGTTGTGTTGCTACCATGTTGTGTTGCTACCATGTTGTGTTGCTACCATGTTGTGTTGCTACCATGTTGTGTTGCTACCATGTTGTGTTGCTACCATGTTGTGTTGCTACCATGTTGTGCTGCTACCATGTTGTGTTGCTACCATGTTGTTGTTATGTTGTGCTGCTACCATGTTGTGTTGCTACCATGTTGTGTTGCTACCATGTTGTGTTGCTACCATGTTGTGTTGCTACCATGTTGTGTTGCTACCATGTTGTGTTGCTACCATGTTGTGTTGCTACCATGTTGTGTTGCTACCATGTTGTGTTGCTACCATGTTGTGCTGCTACCATGTTGTGTTGCTACCATGTTGTTGTCATGTTGTGTTGCTACCATGTTGTGCTGCTACCATGTTGTTGTCATGTTGTGTTGCTACCATGCTGTGTTGTCATGTGGTGCTGCCTTGAAATGTTGTTGTCTTAGGTCTCTCTTTATGTAGTGTTGTGGTGTCTCTCTTGTCGTGATGTGTTTTGTCCTATATTTTTATAAACATTTTCATCCCAGCCCCGTCCCCGCAGGAAGCCTTTTGCCTTCTGGTAGGCCGTCATTGTAAATAAGAATTTGTTCTTAACTGACTTGCCTAGTTAAATAAAAGATAATAAAATACAATTCATGCCCCCTTTGACCCTTTAAGGACAACCTAGTCTGGCTGATCTCTAGGGGATGACATCATCAGTTTCATAATCACCCCCCCCCCCCCCCCCCCAGGGGACAGAAACAGAGAGAACGAATAATTGAACGAATAAAAGACTCATTCCAACAAATTAGACCTCCTTTCTTGCCGGTGTGTGTGTGTGTGTGTGTGTGTGTGTGTGTGTGTGTGTGTGTGTGTGTGTGTGTGTGTGTGTGTGTGTGTGTGTGTGTGTGTGTGTGTGTGTGTGTGTGTGTGTGTGTGTGTGTGTGTGTGTGTGTGCCAACGATTCCCCAAGGATTACTTAAAGTGTCTTGTGCCGTAATGAATAGAGGCAACTATTAGTTGGAATTTATATTCCCCATCAGCCTGAAGGGTGTAATGATTTCTCTGTTTCTTTCTCTGTTTCTTTCTCCGTTTCTTTCCGCTGCTGCTATAACACATGCCCCGAAGCATCTTAAATCATCAGATCAGCAATAATCCCCCCACAGGACGCCTTTTGACTCTTGCCAGGCCATCATTGTAAATAAGAATTTGTGATTAATTTACATGCCTGGTTAAATAAATGTATTTTTTTTTAAATATATATATATATATATATATATATATATATATATATATATATATATATATATATATATATATATTACATTGATGAGCTTTTTAATTCCTGGAGACGAGAGAAAGAGGGTTGGCGAGGAGGATGGAGAGAGAGGGGGAAGAGGATAGGGGGAATGAGGGGGAGAGGATGGAGAGAGAGAGGGGGAAGAGGATAGAGGGAAGCATCTTAAATCATCAGATCAGCAATAATCCCCCCACAGGACGCCTTTTGACTCTTGCCAGGCCATCATTGTAAATAAGAATTTGTGATTAATTTACATGCCTGGTTAAATAAATGTATTTTTTTTTAAATATATATATATATATATATATATATATATATATATATATATATATATATATATATATATATATATATATATATATATTACATTGATGAGCTTTTTAATTCCTGGAGACGAGAGAAAGAGGGTTGGCGAGGAGGATGGAGAGAGAGGGGGAAGAGGATAGGGGGAATGAGGGGGAGAGGATGGAGAGAGAGAGGGGGAAGAGGATAGAGGGAATGAGGGGGGAGAGGATGGGGAGAAAGGGGGAAGAGGATAGGGGGAATGAGGGGGGAGAGGATGGGGCGAGAGAGGGGGAAGAGGATAGGGGGAAAGAGGGTTGGAGAGGATGAGGCGAGAGAGGGGGGAGAGGATGGGTTGAGAGAGGGGGGAGAGGATGGGGCGAGAGAGGGGGAAGAGGATAGGGGGAATGAGGGAGGAGAGGATGAGGCGAGAGAGGGGGGAAAGGATGGGGTGAGAGAGGGGGGAGAGGATGGGGCGAGAGAGGGGGGAAAGGATGGGGTGAGAGAGGGGGGAGAGGATGGGGCGAGAGAGGGAGGAGAGGATGGGGAGAAAGGGGGAAGAGGATAGGGGGAATGAGGGGGGAGAGGATGGGGCGAGAGAGGGGGAAGAGGATAGGGGGAAAGAGGTTTGGAGAGGATGAGGCGAGAGAGGGGGGAGAGGATGGGGAGAAAGGGGGAAGAGGATAGGGGGAAAGAGGGTTGGAGAGGATGAGGCGAGAGAGGGGGGAGAGGATGGGGTGAGAGAGGGGGGAGAGGATGGGGCGAGAGAGGGGGAAGAGGATAGGGGGAATGAGGGAGGAGAGGATGAGGCGAGAGAGGGGGAAGAGGATAGGGGGAATGAGGGGGGAGAGGATGGGGCGAGAGAGGGGGGAAAGGATGGGGTGAGAGAGGGGGGAGAGGATGGGGCGAGAGAGGGGGGAGAGGATGGGGTGAGAGAGGGGGAAGAGGATGGGGCGAGAGAGAGAGGGGGAAGAGGATAGAGGGAATGAGGGGGGAGAGGATGGGGAGAAAGGGGGAAGAGGATAGGGGGAATGAGGGTTGGAGAGGATGAGGCGAGAGAGGGGGGAGAGGATGAGGTGAGAGAGGGGGGAGAGGATGGGGCGAGAGAGGGGGAAGAGGATAGGGGGAATGAGGGAGGAGAGGATGAGGCGAGAGAGGGGGAAGAGGATAGGGGGAATGAGGGAGGAGAGGATGGGGCGAGAGAGGGGGGAAAGGATGGGGTGAGAGAGGGGGGAGAGGATGGGGCGAGAGAGGGGGGAGAGGATGGGGTGAGAGAGGGGGAAGAGGATGGGGCGAGAGAGGGGGGAGAGGATGGGCGAGAGAGGGGGGAGAGGATGGGGTGAGAGAGGGGGAAGAGGATGGGGCGAGAGAGGGGGGAGAGGATGGGCGAGAGAGGGGGGAGAGGATGGGGGGAGAGAGAGAGGGGGGAGAGGATGGGGAGAGAGAGGGGGAGAGGATGGAGAGAGAGAGAGGGGAGAGGGTGGGGAGAGAGAGAGAGGTGGGAGAGGACGGAGAGAGAGAGAGGGGAGAGGATGGACTAAGTGGAGGAAAAACCTACCCTCCACTAAATGCCCCCCCTCCCCACCTCCTCTCAATGCCCCCCACCCCACCTCTTCTCCTCTTCCCCTCTCTTTCCATTAAAAGCCAGATCGATGGGAAGGGAAATATGTAGTTAAGGATCTCTGAGGAATTTAAGGTATTCAGTATTCATTCCTATCTGCCTATCAAGCTCCAACAAAAGGCTAGCCCCCAAGAGGTACATTGACTAAATGAGAGAAGCCAGCAGGGTTAAGGACATAGAGAGATATATCCTTATGATCGGACATATACGAGACATTTATAATTTATGGTGACATTCTTCGGAAGCCTCTGAGTTCCGACCTCGGAATTCCAGAACATTAGTCTGTTGAAAATAACTAATCGTTATACCCTCTTTGGCTCTCCTGTCTTATATGAGGTATTCAGAGCAGAGATGAAGACCTGTGCTACGATATCTACTCTGAGCTAACAGTCTTTTCATAGCTAGCTACTTCCTGGATTGTGTATCCTCTCGTTGCTCAGTGACACTGTTCTTAACGGGTCTTCATTTTAATTTTAAATTGAACCTTAATTTTAACTAGGCAAGTCAGTTAAAAAGAACAAATCCTTATTTACAACGACGGTCTGACCACGGTTTAACGTGAGATGTTTCATTCATTGATCTCCACACCACTAATAACTACAATGTCAGTCAGTGTATAGAGTCATTATTTGAACTCTCCCCATTAGACACAGCTAGAGTCTGTCAATAATCCACCCAGTCTCTGTGACACAGTGTTATAATGATGTGGGGAATATAAAGGAAGTCTACAAGTGAAAGAAAAGTCCCTTGATGAAAGCTATAGAGTTTAAATCTGTTGTACTGTCCCCTGGCTTTCCATGCTGCACTGTCCCCTGGTTTTCCATGCTGTACTGTCCTCTGGCTTTCCATGCTGTACTGTCCTCTGGCTTTCCATGCTGTACTGTCCCCTGGCTTTCCATGCTGCACTGTCCTCTGGCTTTCCATGCTGTACTGTCCCCTGGCTTTCCATGCTGTACTGTCCCCTGGCTTTCCATGCTGTACTGTCCCCTGGCTTTCCATGCTGTACTGTCCCCTGGCTTTCCATGCTGCACTGTCCTCTGGCTTTCCATGCTGTACTGTCCTCTGGCTTTCCATGCTGTACTGTCCCCTGGCTTTCCATGCTGTACTGTCCTCTGGCTTTCCATGCTGTACTGTCCCCTGGCTTTCCATGCTGCACTGTCCCCTGGTTTTCCATGCTGTACTGTCCCCTGGCTTTCCATGTTGTACTGTCCCCTGGCTTTCCATGCTGTACTGTCCCCTGGTTTTCCATGCTGTACTGTCCCCTGGCTTTCCATGCTGTACTGTCCCCTGGCTTTCCATGCTGTACTGTCCCCTGGCTTTCCATGCTGTACTGTCCCCTGGCTTTCCATGCTGTACTGTCACCTGGCTTTCCATGCTGTACTGTCCCCTGGCTTTCCATGCTGTACTGTCCCCTGGTTTTCCATGCTGTACTGTCCCCTGGCTTTCCATGCTGTACTGTCCCCTGGCTTTCCATGCTGTACTGTCCCCTGGCTTTCCATGCTGTACTGTCCCCTGGCTTTCCATGCTGTACTGTCCCCTGGTTTTCCATGCTGTACTGTCCCGTGGCTTTCCATGCTGTACTGTCCCCTGGCTTTCCATGCTGTACTGTCCCCTGGTTTTCCATGCTGTACTGTCCCCTGGCTTTCCATGCTGTACTGTCCCCTGGCTTTCCATGCTGTACTGTCCCCTGGCTTTCCATGCTGTACTGTCCACTGGCTTTCCATGCTGTACTGTCCCCTGGCTTTCCATGCTGTACTGTCCACTGGCTTTCCATGCTGTACTGTCCCCTGGTTTTCCATGTTGTACTGTCCACTGGCTTTCCATGCTGTACTGTCCCCTGGCTTTCCATGCTGTACTGTCCCCTGGCTTTCCATGCTGTACTGTCCCCTGGCTTTCCATGCTGTACTGTCCACTGGCTTTCCATGCTGTACTGTCCCCTGGCTTTCCATGCTGTACTGTCCACTGGCTTTCCATGCTGTACTGTCCCCTGGTTTTCCATGCTGTACTGTCCCCTGGCTTTCCATGCTGTACTGTCCACTGGCTTTCCATGCTGTACTGTCCCCTGGCTTTCCATGCTGTTCTGTCCCCTGGCTTTCCATGCTGTTCTGTTCCCTGGTTTTCCACGCTGTACTGTCCCCTGGCTTTCCATGCTGTACTGTCCCCTGGCTTTCCATGCTGTACTGTCCCCTGGCTTTCCATGCTGTACTGTCCCCTGGCTTTCCATGCTGCACTGTCCTCTGGCTTTCCATGCTGTACTGTCCCCTGGCTTTCCATGCTGTACTGTCCCCTGGCTTTCCATGCTGTACTGTCCCCTGGCTTTCCATGCTGTTCTGTTCCCTGGTTTTCCACGCTGTACTGTCCCCTGGCTTTCCATGCTGTACTGTCCCCTGGCTTTCCATGCTGCACTGTCCTCTGGCTTTCCATGCTGTACTGTCCCCTGGCTTTCCATGCTGTACTGTCCTCTGGCTTTCCATGCTGTACTGTCCCCTGGCTTTCCATGCTGTACTGTCCCCTGGCTTTCCATGCTGTACTGTCCCCTGGCTTTCCATGCTGTACTGTCCCCTGGCTTTCCATGCTGTACTGTCCCCTGGCTTTCCATGCTGTACTGTCCCCTGGCTTTCCATGCTGTACTGTCCCCTGGCTTTCCATGCTGTACTGTCCCCTGGCTTTCCATGCTGTACTGTCCCCTGGCTTTCCATGCTGTACTGTCCCCTGGTTTTCCATGCTGTACTGTCCCCTGGCTTTCCATGCTGTTCTGTTCCCTGGTTTTGGTTTTCCACGCTGTTCATCATTACAGAACGCCACATTAAAGGGCTCTCATTCAAGTTCCTTCAAAATAATGACTGTGTCCACAAATGCCACCCTATTCCCTATATATAGTGCACTACTTTAGACCAGAGCCCTATGGCACCCTATTCCCTATATAGTGCACTACTTTAGACCAGAGCCCTATGGCACCCTATTCCCTATATAGTGCACTACTTTAGACCAGAGCCCTATGGCACCCTATTCCCTATATATAGTACACTACTTTAGACCAGAGCCCTATGGCACCCTATTCCCTATATAGTACAACTAGCTACAGCAGTACAACTAGCTACAGCAGTACAACTAGCTACAGTAGAACAACTAGCTACAGTAGAACAACTAGCTACAGTAGAACAACTAGCTACAGCAGTACAACTAGCTACAGTAGTACAACTAGCTACAGCAGTACAACTAGCTACAGCAGTACAACTAGCTACAGCAGTACAACTAGCTACAGTAGTACAACTAGCTACAGCAGTACAACTAGCTACAGTAGAACAACTAGCTACAGTAGTACAACTAGCTACAGTAGAACAACTAGCTACAGTAGAACAACTAGCTACAGTAGAACAACTAGCTACAGTAGAACAACTAGCTACAGCAGTACAACTAGCTACAGTAGAACAACTAGCTACAGTAGAACAACTAGCTACAGTAGAACAACTAGCTACAGTAGAACAACTAGCTACAGCAGTACAACTAGCTACAGCAGTACAACTAGCTACAGCAGTACAACTAGCTACAGTAGAATAACTAGCTACAGTAGAACAACTAGCTACAGTAGAACAACTAGCTACAGCAGTACAACTAGCTACAGTAGAACAACTAGCTACAGTAGAACAACTAGCTACAGCAGTACAACTAGCTACAGCAGTACAACTAGCTACAGTAGTACAACTAGCTACAGCAGTACAACTAGCTACAGTAGTACAACTAGCTACAGCAGTACAACTAGCTACAGTAGAACAACTAGCTACAGCAGTACAACTAGCTACAGCAGTACAACTAGCTACAGCAGTACAACTAGCTACAGTAGAACAACTAGCTACAGTAGTACAACTAGCTACAGCAGTACAACTAGCTACAGTAGAACAACTAGCTACAGTAGAACAACTAGCTACAGCAGTACAACTAGCTACAGTAGAATAACTAGCTACAGCAGTACAACTAGCTACAGTAGAACAACTAGCTACAGTAGAACAACTAGCTACAGTAGTACAACTAGCTACAGCAGTACAACTAGCTACAGCAGTACAACTAGCTACAGTAGTACAACTAGCTACAGTAGTACAACTAGCTACAGCAGTACAACTAGCTACAGTAGTACAACTAGCTACAGCAGTACAACTAGCTACAGCAGTACAACTAGCTACAGTAGAATAACTAGCTACAGCAGTACAACTAGCTACAGCAGTACAACTAGCTACAGTAGAATAACTAGCTACAGCAGTACAACTAGCTACAGCAGTACAACTAGCTACAGTAGAACAACTAGCTACAGCAGTACAACTAGCTACAGCAGTACAACTAGCTACAGTAGTACAACTAGCTACAGCAGTACAACTAGCTACAGCAGTACAACTAGCTACAGCAGTACAACTAGCTACAGCAGTACAACTAGCTACAGTAGAATAACTAGCTACAGCAGTACAACTAGCTACAGTAGTACAACTAGCTACAGTAGTACAACTAGCTACAGCAGTACAACTAGCTACAGTAGTACAACTAGCTACAGCAGTACAACTAGCTACAGTAGTACAACTAGCTACAGCAGTACAACTAGCTACAGCAGTACAACTAGCTACAGTAGAACAACTAGCTACAGTAGAACAACTAGCTACAGCAGTACAACTAGCTACAGCAGTACAACTAGCTACAGCAGTACAACTAGCTACAGCAGTACAACTAGCTACAGTAGAATAACTAGCTACAGTAGAACAACTAGCTACAGTAGAACAACTAGCTACAGCAGTACAACTAGCTACAGCAGTACAACTAGCTACAGCAGTACAACTAGCTACAGCAGTACAACTAGCTACAGTAGAATAACTAGCTACAGCAGTACAACTAGCTACAGCAGTACAACTAGCTACAGTAGAACAACTAGCTACAGTAGAACAACTAGCTACAGCAGTACAACTAGCTACAGCAGTACAACTAGCTACAGCAGTACAACTAGCTACAGTAGAACAACTAGCTACAGCAGTACAACTAGCTACAGTAGAACAACTAGCTACAGTAGAACAACTAGCTACAGCAGTACAACTAGCTACAGCAGTACAACTAGCTACAGCAGAACAACTAGCTACAGTAGAATAACTAGCTACAGTAGTACAACTAGCTACAGCAGTACAACTAGCTACAGCAGAACAACTAGCTACAGTAGAATAACTAGCTACAGTAGAACAACTAGCTACAGTAGAACAACTAGCTACAGTAGAACAACTAGCTACAGTAGTACAACTAGCTACAGCAGTACAACTAGCTACAGCAGTACAACTAGCTACAGTAGAACAACTAGCTACAGTAGTACAACTAGCTACAGCAGTACAACTAGCTACAGCAGTACAACTAGCTACAGTAGTACAACTAGCTACAGCAGTACAACTAGCTACAGCAGTACAACTAGCTACAGTAGAACAACTAGCTACAGTAGTACAACTAGCTACAGTAGTACAACTAGCTACAGCAGTACAACTAGCTACAGCAGTACAACTAGCTACAGTAGTACAACTAGCTACAGCAGTACAACTAGCTACAGTAGTACAACTAGCTACAGCAGAGGTAAGACAGCCTTAACCCTTAACCCTTACCAAAGATACATCCTTCTCCACTACACCTACTAGCACATCCAGCAGGTAGCCTAGCGGTAACGAGCATTGGGTCAGTAACCGAAAGGTTGCTGTTTCGAATCCCCGAGCCGATTAGGTGAAAAATCTAGCGACGTGCCCTTGAGCAAGGCACTTAAATGTAACTTCTCCTGTAAGTCACTCTGGATAAGAGTGTGTGCTAAATGACTAAACATGTGAATGTCAATCCGACATTAAAACACATTTCTAAAACTACTGTAGCATTAAAACACATTTCTAAAACTACTGTAGCATTAAAACACATTTCTAAAACTAGCTTTAAAACACATTTCTAAAACTAGCAGTACATCTAACTACAGTAGAACGTGCTAGCAGTAGACCTCGGTACAGTAGCACAAGCTAGCAGCAGACCTTGCTACAGTAGAACAAGCTAGCAGTAGACTTAGCTACGGTAGAACAAGCTAGCAGTAGACCTAGCTACAGTAGAACAAGCTAGCAGTAGACCTGGCTACGGTAGAACAAGCTAACAGTAGACCTAGCTACAGTAGAACAAGCTAACAGTAGACCTAGCTACGGTAGAACAAGCTAGCAGTACATCTAGCTACGGTAGAACAAGCTAACAGTAGACCTAGCTACAGTAGAACAAGCTAGCAGTAGACCTAGCTACGGTAGAACAAGCTAACAGTAGACCTAGCTACGGTAGAACAAGCTAGCAGTACATCTAGCTACGGTAGAACAAGCTAACAGTAGACCTAGCTACAGTAGAACAAGCTAGCAGTAGACCTAGCTACAGTAGAACAAGCTAGCAGTAGACCTAGCTACAGTAGAACAAGCTAACAGTAGACCTAGCTACAGTAGAACAAGCTAGCAGTAGACCTAGCTACAGTAGAACAAGCTAGCAGTAGACCTAGCTACGGTAGAACAAGCTAACAGTAGACCTAGCTACGGTAGAACAAGCTAACAGTAGACCTAGCTACGGTAGAACAAGCTAGCAGTACATCTAGCTACAGTAGAACAAGCTAACAGTAGACCTAGCTACGGTACAGACAACTCCCGCCCTTAACCGTTACAGACAGATTCTTCTCCTTTCTGTATACTGTAGCACACAGGACTTCACTGCCCTGAGACTAAAAGTTTGTTTGCCAAGCTCCAAGACACACCCATCTGTCAGAACCTTGCCCGCAGCTGTCCCCCCCACCCTACTCAATCACAACAAACAAACCTCCTGCAGATTGAGTTCAATAACTACAGGCAGATGTACAGTATGGTCACATGCCGGAGGAAGCTTTGAATAGGTCCGTTGTAAATTGAGAAGAAGGTAATTGCTGAATGTATGTAGATTTTTCTAAACGGAGTGTTTTGATAACTTTCAAATGTAGTAACAGGTCCGTGCTGCCGTGAACCGCATCACAAGAGACATGCCAAACGGGAGACGTATAAACACACATTTGTTTTGGGACATCATTGATGCAATTTCAATGTTGTTTGAGTTGCTTTGTGTTTCACCAAATTACCTTGAGATGGTGTTACTGCAACACAGCACACTCTGTATACAAGTTGCTTGACATAGGCGTTTTCAAAGAGCAGACAAGGAGAGCTTATGAATATAAGTTCCCCGTCCACTCAGCCTGTCGTTTTAAACTTCCTGGTAGTCAGCCATAAGAGAAAAACACTAATGTAGAGCACTACTATCCAAAACGAGTATTATGGGTGATATTTTAGTCAAACGGTTATTTTTACAGGGGAATCAGAGTGACCGTTCGGGACCATTCAAAGAAGAATAACTACAAATGGGTGTCTAGCACTTGGACTGAACACACACAGTCTGCAGCTTACACTTCCCATCAATGCCATTGCCTACTAATATGCAATAGACGCTCGCGTTGCCACTAGTGGCACGGTAATAATAGCTTCCACGATTCCACCAGGTCCAAACGTAATCTGGTACCTGCGGAATCGGCACCTTCTGGCATATTCCATTAAGAGAATGTAATCCGTGGTAATCTGTAGCATCTCAGGGATGAGGACCAGCTGTTTGTGTATGA